>NC_068358.1:20873487-21048487 GCF_020536995.1 Dreissena polymorpha | reverse complement strand
ACTAGGGCTATATCTCAGATACTATACAAGATTTTAACATGAAACTTCATGGGTGTATAATTATCAATGCACGAGAACCATAACCGTATACTTTCTTACATAACGGTTATTGCCCTTTCTTGTTATTGTTATTTTATGATGTAACTTTTCAGGGCTATATCTCATTTATAGAACCATGCATAAGAACCACAACCCTTCACTTTCTTAAATAAGAGTTATTGCCCTTTGTTGTTTTTGTATGATGTAACTTTTCAGGGCTTTATCTCAGAAACTATAAATACGAGATTTCAACATGAAATTTCATGGGTGTATAATTGTCAATGAGAATAAGTGCCATGCACAAGAAACAATACCCTAGTACATATGTACATGTCTGATGTTACTTTACAGGACTATATCACAGATACTATACACGATTTAAAGATGAAATTTAATGGATGTTAAGATATCAATGAGGAGAGGTGTCATGCACAAAATCTATAACCCTACACTTTCTTAAATAAGAGTTATTGCCAATTTTTTTTTATTTTGTTACTATTAAATAAGTGAGATAAGGGTACAACCCTTCAAATAAACTTTTCTGTTAGTTCTGCACCCATCAATAATCAAAATTTATTTGGCGGGGATATCAATTTAACGAATTTGCTTATTATTAGTCTAAACGTTGAAATAGACTTAATATTTTAAGTAGCAATGAGAATATAAGACACAACAGACTCATCAGTCATCAGTATTATGTTAGCATATCTTTAGTCGGTTACTGAACTAGGGCAAATAAAGTTGAAGTTTATCAGGTGGTCTAAAAGTCCTCACCGCCTAGCAGATAAGTCTACAAAGTATTTTAAAGCCGGTTCATGAACATGAAATGATAAGTCATTTAGGCCATCGGGATTATTTATTTTAAGTCAATATGTTTTTGGAATCTTAAGGCACTCATTGAAAAATACACCACTACATAAATAAATATCTAGGTCAATTGTGATTCTGTCAAGCAATGATTATCATATCAATTATTATCTCCAGAGTTATTCTTTTTTTCTTGCACTTATCATAATCTAACCATCTGCATTATTTTTGCCAAACAGGTGGCTTTGCAATCTGAGCACCACAATCATCAATATTTTTGTGTGGATATAAAGATGTTATAAAAATTAAGGATTATAAAATCTTAAGTTTTATCGTGCTGTACTTGTTTAGGAGATGTGTAATACCAACTGGCTACTTCTGTTTTTAGAACTAAAAGGCACAGAAGGATTTATTAATATTTTGTTGAGTTCTCAGATTAATCGAGCCCAAAGCACTTCCTGCTACACAAACATATTTTCGAGCAACAACACATATTGATAATATCCATTTTAATGCCGTGCGGGTCTTTAAAGTGGAGTGATCGAGTCGCACAGATATGTTTGCCGCACTCCAGGAATCAGAAGTCTGCTTCTCACGACTAGTCTCGATAAACTGAATCATGGGCCTGTCGCAACATTGTGGGATGCTTTTTCATGACCAAACATTTGGCAGTCTGGAAATAAAGTAAAAGTCATTCATACTTAACTTAAACTAGTGACCTGAAAATCAATAGGGGTCATCTGCAGGTCACGATCAATGTACCTATGAAGTGTCATGATCCTAGGCAAAAGCGTTCTTGAGTTATCATTCGAAAATCATTTTACTATTTCGGGTCACTGTGACCTTGACCTTTGACCTTGTGACCTCAAAATCAATAGGGGTCATCTGCAAGTCATGATTAATCTACCTATGAAGTTTCATGATCCTAGGTGTATGCGTTCTTGAGTTATCATCCGAAAACCATTTTACTATTTCGGGTCACTGTGACCTTGACCTTTGACCTAGTGACCTCAAAATCAATAGGGGTCATCTGCGAGTCATGATCAATCTACCCATGAAGTTTCATGATCCTAGGCGTATGCGTTCTTGAGTTATCATCCGGACACCATTTTATTATTTCGGGTCACCGTGACCTTGACCTTTAACCTAGTGACCTCAAAATCAATTGGGGTCATCTGCAAGTCATGATCAATCTACCCATGAAGTTTCATGATCCTAGGCGTATGCGTTCTTGAGTTATCATTCAAAAACCATTTTACTATTTCTGGTCACTGTGACCTTGACCTATGACCTAGTGACCACAAAATCAATAAGGGTCATCTGCGAGTCATGATCAATGTACCTATGAAGTTTCATGATCCTAGGCCCAAGCGTACTTGAGTTATCGTCTGACAACCACCTGGTGGACGGACCGACAGACCGACCGACAGACCGACATGAGCAAAGCAATATACCCCCTCTTCTTCGAAGGGGGGCATACAAACAACAACAGTTGTTTGCAATAAGAAAAGCATATATATTCACTAGATTAAGTGTTCACAAAAAATACTATTTCGGAAAATAAAATTGCAAGAACGATAGTTTGACAGTGAAAAGTATTCATGTTTTATGCATCATAAATATACAATCACATTAAGACACTGAAAAACAACTTTTCATACAAAACAATATAATGGAGCAATGAGAATGCTTTTTTTCATTATATGACACATTAATAAATTAAAATATGAGTAATCTTCTTGTTTAACCTTTTTTCAGGGTTATTTGACAAAAGACTCTATAACACAGTTTGATCCTCAGGTTATGATATTACATATGAAATATCATGTCCTTTATAAATTAAAAGAAAATGCAAGGCTCTAAAAACCAATGCACCAACAGAAAGGTACGATGATTATATTCTACATTCTCCCATTATTTTGTTGAATAAAAGTTAATGAAGATCTTTACTAAGCAAACTAGAGCTTTGTCACAGACGTGACAAATACCCCCACGTGCCGAATTGACACAGACTATTTTGCATGCTGTCTTCACAAAACAAGAGAATCAAATTTATGGCTATTTTTAAGAATGATAATGCCATTATCATTTATGGCCATTTCGACCTTTGAACTCTTGAATTCTTTAGCATGACATGCAGTCCAAATGTATGGCCATTTTTTTTACTTTTGAACTCCAAGTGTGACCAAGACCTTGGAGTTATCAACATAATTCTTTCGCATGACACATCGTCCAATGACTGTGAAAAAATGTTATATGTATTTTTAAAATCTCACAATAAATGACATAGTTATGGCCCAGACAAGATCATTTATGGCCAATTTTGACCTTTGAACTCAGTGTGACCTTGAAAATGCAGATAAAGACGTAATTCTTTTGCGCGACACACCGTCCAATAATGGTGAACAAATATGCCAAATGATTTTAAAATCTCACAATGAACAACATAGTTATGGCCTGGACAAGCTCATTTATGGCCTTTTTTTTACCTCTGAACTCAAAGTGTGACCTTGAACTTCGAGATATTGAAGTAATTCTTTCGCGCGACACACCGCCCCATGATGGTGAACAAATTTACTCAATGATTTTAAAATCTCACAATAAATGATAAAGTTATAGCCCGGACAAGCATTTGACCCTTGAACTCCAAGTGTGACCTTGATCTTGGAGATATCGACGTACTTTTTTCACGCAACACACCGTTCCATGATGGTGAACAAATGTACCAAGTTATTTTAAAATCTAACGATAAATGACATAGTTATGGTCCGGACAAACTTTCGGTTTAAAACTCACTAAGTGACCCCGTGACCTAGTTTTTTTTAACCAGCATGACCCATATTCAAACTTGGTCTAAACATCATCAAGATACAAATTGTGACCAAGTTTGGTGAAGATCGGATGAAATTTCGAGACAGACCGACCGACAGTACGACAAAGTGACTCCTATATAGAAATATAAAGCTTATTTATTACCATCAATGCAAACACTCCACAGCTGTTTCCGTGGCGCTGTTTGTTGCAAGGTGGCGCTTTGAACTCTGAACTGATTTTTTCCAAGCCATCTTTCACAATTTGCGCTCGTTGACACATGAACTGGCTGCAACAAATATTTTGTTGGTAAAAATCAACAAAAATCATGTGCCTATATACTTAAGCGGTACTTTATCTATACTAAATTGTTTTGGTAATCAGTTTTCAAACATATATATATATATGTGAATCTATTAACACATTATTTGAAACACATAAGTGTGAGAGATAGGACACAATAATAAATAAGAATGAACTAAGAAAGCAAGCTTAAATTTATATATAGCCTATCATTTTTTAAGTGTTGGTGGTCATTACAAGTTAATATTTAAGATAAAGATCCAAATATAGAAAACAAATAAGATTTACAAAGTTTTTTGAATATCTTGTTTGCTATATTGCCAGATGAATGATAACTGGAACTGGCCAAAAAAGCTCCCTAAATGTGACCTTTGATCTCTTGAACTGACGGACGGACGCACGCAGGCATGGACGGACGCACGCATGACGGACACAGGACCATGACATAAGCCCCACTGGCCTTTGGCCAGTGGAGCTAAAAATCAATTCAGGAAGGGAGGGAGCACCCCTCCCTAACCCAACCATAAAGGCCCCTGGGCATCTGAAATATGATCACAAGCACTTACCGGGTATAATCATATAATAATGATAAAATCCGGTCACCACTGTCGATAAATTGAAAATTGTTATGATTGTGAGATATAATGTAAACATTTGCATACAGATCAATCTTTTTTCTTCAAGCCCAACACAAAATAACAATGCAAAATTAAAGTTTTAAAGGTTTTCAATGGGTACAAATAGGGTATTTATCTGGACATTGGAAATGTTGAAATACATGAAAATATCATCAAACAACTTAAATGTATTTCATTGTTAAAATAAGTTTTTCTTGATTTTTCTCCAAACTTTACACAAAAAAGGGTGATTTCAAAAATATTAAACTAGAAATGGCGCGTCAGAGGCCGACGTGTATCCCCACGCCGCATGTTTGACCCAGGGGTGCCCCAGGGTTGGTAATGGGGCTATGCATAGTTGAAATTGAACGCATTGTCATAAGAGAAGTTCGGTATCAATTAGATGTGAATCGTTGTAGAAATGAAGAAATTATAGTAAAAGGCAATTTTGGGTGGGCGTGGCCTATGTGGGCGGGGTGCCCCAGGGTTGGTAATGGGGCCATGCATAGTTGACATTAACCATAATGTCATAAGAGAGGTTCAGTATCAATTTGAAGTGAATCGGTGTAGAAATGAAGAAATTATAGTAAAAGGCAATTTTGGGTGGGCGTGGTCTATGTGGGCGTGGCCAATGTGGGCGGGGCACCCCAGGGTTGGTAATGGGGCCATGCATAGTTGAGATTATCCGTATTGCCATAAGAGAGGATCAGTATCAATTTGAAGACATTCGGTGTAGTATGGTGCACTCAAAATGTGCAGCTCCATGAGATACACATGCATGCCAAATATCAAGTTGCTATCTTGAATATTGCAAAAGTTATGACCAAGGTTAAAGTTTTGGGACACACACTCACACACACACATAATGACAGACAGGCCAAAAACAATATACCCCCTTTCTTTCGATCCGGGGGCATAAAAATGAGTAAAAATCTCTGAACCGGCCCCACCTCAACCCACATAACTTTTGACCCAAGGGTCAGATCAAAATTCCAAATAGTGCAGGGTCGCACAGATGCTCATAGCTACCATGTGTGTAAGTTTCAAGGTTCTAGTGCTTAAAGTGTAGGAGGAGAAAGTGGCCAGGACAGACGGACGACTGAGATAACCACAATATCCCCAATTTTTCTCTGAAAAGCGTGGGGATAATGAAGCCTAAATGAAAACTTTTCTCAAATTTTAGATGATAAGTTATGGCAACAGTTTTGTTTGTATTGCATAGGGAAAGGGTTCAAGTTTTATAAATGAGTAGGGCCGTTCTGTCAGATGTGATCACTTTTTAACAACAAAAGATGTTAACCAAATGTTTTGATTTTTTTTTTATAAATGTACATGTCTTTTGCACTTAATAAAATCCCATTAAAACATGTTATCAATATTTTGTGTGTTTTGTCAACATGCAGTATGTTCTTAAGAAAAATTTAAATACAAAATCAGAAGTGTTCTAAAAAAAATTATGGAAAACATTGAAATTTTCATGTTTTTTAACACATATTTTTCAAAACTATACTCTTAAAAGTTTTTTTCCTGGCCTCAAAGCAGTGTATCTTAAAGTAAAAAACTCAGATTTATCAAAATATAGGATGGCCTTCAAATATATGTGAAGTTTCTTTTTTATGATACATGTTTATATTTTTTTATAATATTTGACCTCGTTTTCTATAATATGTGTCTTGTTCTGATAAAACTGGGCTAAATTCATGTGCGTAAAGTGTCGTCCCAGATTAGCCTGTGCAGTCCGCACCGGCTTATCAGGGACGACACTTTCCGCTTAAACTTGATTTTCAGTAAGAAGGGACTTCCTTCAAACTAAAAATACTGTAAAAGCGGAAAGTCTCGTCCCTGATTAGCCTGTGCAGTCTGCACAGGCTAATCAGGGACTAGACTTTCTGCACATGAATTAAGCCCAGTTTTCTCATAACAACACACATATAATTCACTGTTCTATATTTAGACCTTGCTCTCTATATATTAAACATTATATTCTCTATATATTGGACCTTGTTCTTTATAAATTAGACCTTGTTCTTTTTATACTTTATACATTAAACACGATGTCCTCTTACTTGACCTTCCTCTGTAATACAATATATCCTCTATATATTTTGGTAATGTGTCATTAAAAATGAATGAAATAATAATAAGTGCTGTACCTTTGTTTATCGAAGGTTTTAACATGGTTTTTAGTTTAGATGTGTAGGAATTGTACCACAAGGGTGACAGTCTGCGTGGTTTAATTATAAGTGTCTGAAAGACTTTGTCATCAATCATATTTGACATTTGACCATGTTCAACTTTTATTTTGGCTTTTTTTCAGTTGCTTTTGAATGCTTTATTAAATTGAAATTTAATCATTAATTCTGCCAAAATGTAAGTTTGTTTTCACTTTCTGGAGGTTTATAAGAAAAACATTTATTTTGTGTCCCAAGTGTACATGTACAACATTTGTTAACCAACTTCAGGCTAACATTGAAGATTATTGGAGAAACATTTTGATTAAAATTGACATTAATTTGAGAAGAGGAAATGCATTTTTGTAATAATGTTATGGTAAAGTCAAATATACTTCCCAAGTTCCCACACATTATCATTTATATGCTTATATTTTTCTTCTGAAGACAAAATATGGAGACATACCCATATAATAAGAGTACATGTAGTTCACCCCCAGAGTGAAGAAACCACCTATTTCTCTTGGAGATTACACCCTTCTGTGTACTTCTTTCCAGAAAATTGGTGCCTTTGTTTATTTTTTAAAAGCTATCACCTGTCCATCAAACATGATAAAAATTTCGTACACTTGGGACAATGCAATATTTGTCTTGCAAAAAAAGTTTACAAGGATTTGGCATCAAATTTTCAGTACATCTAGTGATAAGCATTAATGGTTTGAAGAAAATGATGTAAAACATTGAAAATTCTATCTTATGAAAAATTTAAAATAACTTTCTTGCATAATGTACACTTGGGACAGGGACAAATTCTGACCACATTTAGTATTCAGCTGTTCAAAATTTACATTAACAAATAATTGTATAAATGTGTAGAAAAAACATGTGACATGTTAAAAGGACACTTTTTGCCTATAAATATTGAAGCACTTTATGATGCCACCTCTTAATATACGTGAAGAGAGTTGAAAATTGTGGCACAAAATTGACAAGAACATCATTGCTTTGAACACTTGCTACAAGAGATATCAACCTAAGTTAGAAGCATTGTTTTATTTTTCTTTAAGCATATGCATTTTTATATTCATTTAATGATGGCAATACCTAATATTTCTGAAAGTTTTATTGAAGTATAGAATTGAAAATTGCCTTTTACATAAAATGTCACGCAAAACCAGTACACTTGGGGCAATTTTAAGGATATTTTTCAATATATTTTGTTAATGAAGCAAGTTATTGAGAAGAATTTTCACATTTAAGTTAATCACATGGAAACACTTCTGTATTTTTTTCCCTGCAAATTGCGTTTAGTTCCTCACTTCTGGTTAAAAACAAACCTGCTACCCTCTGATTGACTGTAAATTTAAACAGCAAACTCCAATACATATTCCTGTTTGTATTCTTGTATGAAAATGTCCACAACATATGGGCGTAGTTACATGGGGACTGAATATTCAAATACATGTAGGTTAAGAAGTACAGTAAATGACATGACAAAATGCTGTTAGGACATATCATCATCCTTAATTCTAAACCAGCTATACATGACATTATTCTTAAGAGGGGCATTTCAGAATAAAGATAAAAAGATACAAACAATTCGCAATGGAAAAATTATTTCCTGCAAATATTTTTTATCAAAATTATTTCCGTCAAGACATGTTGTACAATAGCATGCCATGGTTAAAATGAGTGTGTAATACAATGCCTAATCTCTTTCTGCAAAGTTTGGGAAGTCTGCTTTAGGGACATTATAATGGAAGGACAGATGAAAGGTAACTCATTATAGTGCCACCAATGTAATTATTATGCATTTTTTTCGCAGTTCAGAGCTGAAAATAACATCCCAGAACTTAATTATGCACTGCCAAGTTATTCAATAAATAGTAAATTGTAAACATTTCAATTATGAAAAATTAAACAACTTGTAATTCAGACACAACTCACATTTTACCTGTTGTTAGCTTTGAACAAGCTAATAGGCCTCGATGAAAAATAATTTACATTGAAAATGAGAAAAGTCCTCGAGAACTCAGTGCCCCAGATAATTATTTGGGAAAAAGGGTTTTCAACCATTGATTTTGAAAAATAGGGTGATTCCATTCTTCATATAGAGTGAAATGAGTAATAAAAATGCATACCTTTAAATAATTGCTGATTTACTTCCGTTGACGCTGCACACTTGTATTGATTCAATAGAACTGTAAACTATCATCATAAATTTTAATAAACTGATGTTTCGTAATATCTTTAATCCTTGAAACTGTCCATGATATAAACTTTAAAAAATGTCGACAATTTCTGACCAATGACATGCCTTTTTATACTTTTGACAGATTTGTTAAGTCACAGACTTTCCATCATGTTTTTTGGATGTCAACTCAACTGCTGTATGCACAGTTTCTAACAAAATCGATAACACGAATGATTCGGCACTTATTGGCTCTTGCTTTCTTGATTAAAAAAAGTTTGCGATCGGCTGATATTTTGGCGCAACAATCTCGGACGTCTTTCGACCTCTCTTAGCTATTTTTATTTCGCATCGTAATAGAAACTGAAACTACAGACGCTTTACAAATACATGCACAATGAGCGACGAATTAGGTCAGATTGAAAACGCATTGCGTTTGAATAACTATGACCGTTTGCTAAGCTTGCTGAGTGTAAGCGTCACTGCGTTACGATAATAATTCCAAAGAGAAAATACCTAAAATGAGCAAAGCATTTTTAATCGAAGTTTTGTATTGTGAATTTGCGTAAAAGTCAAATTCGTTGCGTTTTCAATACTCATGATATTGTATTTCTTTGCATTTTTTAATATTTTAATAGGGTGAAAGACGCAGATACGCAGCTTATCTGGGGCACTGAGAACTGGTTAACAGACATGATATTTTGGATAATTGTAAAAGTTAGGACAGCAGATATACATGTATGGGGAGAACGAGAAACGTAAACAATGTTTACCAGAAAGGCACAATCACAGGCACCTGTGTCGGAAGCAATTATTAAGAATCATTAAGAAAGTAAATCGATAGAATCAGAGAACCTACACTTGCGCACCCATTGAGCAAATTTTATCGGTCATCGTCGTGATTTTCGCAAAAGTTTTAACAGCCGTTAGACATTTATGATCGATTTTCTTATTAAGCGAATGGCAACAATTTTTTGATCGACTAGTTTGCAGCCAAAATATAAAGCACTTACCGCGTGTCAATGTTAAACTTTAAACAGGTCGTCACATAAACTTGCAGAAGATGTGAAAAAGGCACCATCATGGCGGCAGCCATTTTTTCCAAACAAACCAGTTTTGCACCAAATGGCAAATATAACAAGAGTTCTGATTGGCTAATGCCATAATCTAAAAATAAATGCTGGTCGAGCAGGATTTTTCTGCTCGAGCAAAAAAAATGCTGGTCGAGCAGTAAATTTGCTGCTCGAGCAGTATTTTGCTGGTCGAGCAGCATTTAAATGCTGCTCGAGCAGCATTTTTTTCTGCTCGAGCAGAAGTTAAAGTTTCGACCCCTTTGGTATCCCATACCATATGGCGCACCAAAGGGGTCGAAACTTTAACTTCTGCTCGAGCAGAAAAAAATGCTGCTCGAGCAGTATTTAAATGCTGCTCGATCAGCATACTGCTGCTCGAGCAGCAATTTACTGGTCGAGCAGCATTTAAATGCTGCTCGAGCAGCAAAATTCCTGCTCGAGCAGCAATATGCTGCTCGAGCAGCATTTATTTTTAGAATAAGCCATTGAACCAGTCAGCCAATCAAATTTGAGCTTACAAGCGGACGACATTAGCTATCTCTACGGAAACGAAATAGACCGGTGTAGCGTCAATATTGTCAGATCGTGAGATCTGACGATTTTCACAGTACCCCCGTGATATTGCTCCGATCAGTCGCCGTGAAAAATGTCAGATTGATGAAAAATAATATTTAACGCATTGTTGTTTCAATTCAACTTTATTTCGCGTTTTAACAGCTTGCAATTATTTTCGGACGTTGAACCTAAACACATTGTTCACAACAAAGATATCAAAACAGTAGTTCTAACACCATGCAAACATTTGAATTTTAAAACGATTTTCGTTTTAAATGTTATATATATCGATAATGTACATGCATTACGTTGTAAAGAAATATGGTAATGCCTAATTTACAGTCATGAGTGTTTCAGTGTTTTAATACAAAGATATAACATTGATTTAAGAAAATATTTTCAGATTATATATATATATATATATATATATATATATATATATATATATATATATATATATATATATTATTTCAGCTTAAAAAAGTTAAAAACTGATTATGAACCAAATTCAGTTCCAGAAATGTATAATCCCAATCGGTGTTTTTATCATTATTTTAACTAATTCACATGTACACTCAATACAGGAAAACTATTGTATTATATTTCACACAATCATAGTTACCACTATCATCATTTATTTAATATGTCAATAAGCTCGATTGGTAATTGTCGGTTCGGCTCGGGTAATGCTTAAAAGTACCCCGTGTACTCTTAAGTATACTTTAATGTACCCCGGGTACGCTAAATATACTTAAACGTACCGTTGGTCTGTCCGTCAGTGCAGTCACTCACAAACTTTTCAGTGCTTTATCTCAGAAACTCTATATAAGTTTTCAACATGAAACTTTATGGGTGTATAAATATAGCTGAGGAGAGGTGCCATGCACAAGAACCATAACCCGTCGCTTTCTGAAATAAGAGTTATTGCGCTTTGTTGTTTTTGTATGATGTAACTAGGGCTATATCTCAGATACTATACAAGATTTTAACATGAAACTTCATGGGAGTATAATTATCAATGCACGAGAACCATAACCGTATACTTTCTTACATAACGGTTATTGCCCTTTCTTGTTATTGTTATTTTATGATGTAACTTTTCAGGGCTATATCTCATTTATAGAACCATGCATAAGAACCACAAACCTTCACTTTCTAAAATAAGAGTTATTGCCCTTTGTTGTTTTTGTATGATGTTACTTTTCAGGGCTTCATCTCAGAAACTATAAATACAAGATTTCAACAAGAAACTTCATGGGTGTATAATTGTCAATGAGAATAAGTGCCATGCACAAGAAACATAACCCTAGTACATATGTACATGTCTGATGCTACTTTACAGGACTATATCACAGGTACTATACACGAATTAAAGATGAAATTTAATGGATATTAAGATATCAATGAGGAGAGGTGTCATGCACAAAATCTATAACCCTACTTTCTTAAATAAGAGTTATTGCCAATCGCTTTTTTATGTTGTTACTTTTAAATAAGTGAGATAAGGGTACAACCCTTCAAATAAACTTTTCTGTTAGTTCTGCACCCATCAATAATCAAAATTTATTTGGCGGGGGATATCAATTTAACGAATTTGCTTATTATTAGTCTAAACGTTGAAATAGACTTAATATTTTAAGTAGCAATGAGAATATAAGACACAACAGATTCATCAGTCATCAGTATTATGTTCGCATATCTTTAGTCGGTTACTGAACTAGGGCAAATAAAGTTGAAGTTTATCAGGTGGTCTAAAAGTCCTCACCGCCTAGCAGATAAGTCTACAAAGTATTTTAAAACCGGTTCATGAACACGAAATGATAAGTCATTTACGCCATCGGGATTATTTATTTTAAGTCAATATGTTTTTGGAATCTTAAGGCACTCATTGAAAAATACACCACTACATAAATAAATATCTAGGTCAATTGTGATTCTGTCAAGCAATGATTATCATATCAATTATTATCTCCCGAGTTATTCTTTTTTTCTTGCACTTATCATAATCTAACCATCTGCATTATTTTTGCCAAACAGGTGGTTTTGCAATCTGAGCACCACAATTATCAATATTTTTGTGTGGATATAAAGATGTTATAAAAATTTAGGATTATAAAACCTTAAGTTTTATTGTGCTGTACTTGTTAAGGAGATGTGTAATACCAACTGGCTACTTCTGTTTTCAGAACTAAAAGGCACTGAAGGATTTTATTAATATTTTGTTGAGTTTTCAGATTAATCGAGCCCAAAGCACTTACTGCTACAAAAACATATTTTCGAGCAACAACACATATTGATAATATCCATTTTAATGCCGTGCCGGGCTTTACAGTGGTGTGATCGAGTCGCACAGACATGTTTGCCACACTCCATGAATCAGAAGTCTGCGTCTCACGACTAGCCTCGATAAACTGAATCATGGGCCTGTCACAACATTGTGGGATGCTTTTTCATGACCAAACATTTGGCAGTCTGGAAATAAAGTAAAAGTCATTCATACTTAACTTAAAAAACAACAACATTTGTTTGCAATAAGAAAAGCATATATTTACTAGATTAAGTGTTCTTTAAAAATACTATTTCTGAAAATAAAATTGCAAGAACGATAGTTTGACAGTGAAAAGTATTCATGTTTTATGCATCATAAATATACAATCACATTAAGACACTGAAAAACAACTTTTCATACAAAATAATATACAGGTGCAAAGAGAATGCTTTTTTTCATTATATGACACATTAATAAATTAAAATATGAGTAATCTTCTTGTTTAACCTTTTTTCAGGGTTATTTGACAAAAGTGGGACTCTATAACACAGTTTGATCCTCAGGTTATGATATTACATATGAAATATCATGTCCTTTATAAATTAAAAGAAAATGCAAGGCTCTAAAAACCAA
The DNA here is from genome assembly GCF_020536995.1 of Dreissena polymorpha. Classification (NCBI taxonomy): domain Eukaryota; kingdom Metazoa; phylum Mollusca; class Bivalvia; order Myida; family Dreissenidae; genus Dreissena; species Dreissena polymorpha. The sequence goes on along the minus strand of NC_068358.1, from coordinate 21,035,018 downwards.
TGCACCAACAGACAGGTACGATGATTATATTCTACATTCTCCAATTATTTTGTTGAATAAAAGTTAATGCAGATCTTTACTAAGCAAACTAGAGCTTTGTCACAGACGTGACAAATACCCCCACGTGCAGCATTGACACAGACTATTTTGCATGCTGTCTTCACAAAACAAGAGAATCAAATTTATGGCGATTTTTAAGAATGATAATGCCATTATCATTTATGGCCATTTCGACCTTTGAACTCTTGAATTCTTTAGCATGACATGCAGTCCAAATTTATGGCCATTTTTTACTTTTGAACTCCAAGTGTGACCTAGACCTTGGAGTTATCGACATAATTCTTTCGCATGATACATCGTCCAATGACTGTGAACAAATGTATCATGTTTTTTTTAAATCTCACAATAAATGACATAGATATGGCCCGGACAAGATCATTTAAGGCCAATTTTGACCTTTGAACTCACAGTGTGACCTTGACGTTGCAGATATAGACGTAATTCTTATGCGCGACACACCGTCCAATAATGGTGAACACATGTGCCAAATGATTTTAAAATCTCACAATGAACAACATAGTTATGGCCTGGACAAGCTCATTAATGGCCTCTTTTACCTTTGAACTCAAAGTGTGACCTTGAACTTGGAGTTATCGACGTAATTCTTTCGCGCGACACACCGTCCAATGATGGAAACAAATGTGCCAAATGATTTTAAAATCTCACAATGAATGACATAGTTATTGCCCAGACAAGCTCATTTATGGCCATTTTTAATCTTTGAACTCAAAGTAAGACCTTGACCTTTGAGATATTGAAGTAATTCTTTCGCGCGACACACCGTCCCATGATGGTGAACAAATTTGCCAAATGATTTTAAAATCTCACAATAAATGATAAAGTTATGGCCCGGACAAGCATTTGACCCTTGAACTCCAAGTGTGACCTTGATCTTGGAGATATCGACGTACTTTTTTGACGCAACACACCGTCCCATGATGGTGAACAAATGTAACAAGTTATTTTAAAATCTAACGATAAATGACATAGTTATGGTCCGGACAAACTTTCGGTTTAAAACACACTAAGTGACCCAGTGACCTAGTTTTTGACCCAGCATGACCCATATTCAAACTTTGCCTAAACATCATCAAGATACAACTTGTGACCAAGTTTGGTGAAGATCGGATGAAATTTCGGGACAGACCAACAGACCGACTGACAGTACGACAAAGTGACTCCTATATAGAAATATAAAGCTAATTTATTACCATCAATGCAAACACTCCACAGCTGTTTCCATGGCGCTGTTTGTTGCAAGGTGGCGCTTTGAACTCTGAACTGAATTTTTCCAAGCCATCTTTCACAACTTGCGCTCGTTGACACATGAACTGGCTGCAACATATATTTTGTTGGTAAAAATCAACAACAAGAGTTCCGCGGTCGAAGATGACCGCATTGAAGCCGGATTTTTGATTTAAATGACAGGAAAGTACCTTTCGTGTTTTTGTCAATGCAATACTTAAATTACTGAAATATTGTTCAAAGGTCAAAATGAAATGTAAGTACTTTTCAAGGCATGAGCAAACCTTGTGTTATGTTTTGAATGCATGCATATACATGAACAACAATAACATTTAAGGTCACAAATATGAACTTGAATTGACAAAAATTATAATATTTTAGAGCCCTTTCACATTTGAAGTTGCCGCAACTGTGAACCTCAATTGAATGTCCTTGAAATTACCAGTGGTAAGCACACCAAAGTTAAATCATGAAAAAAATATTCACATTTAAGGTCACTGTCAATTGAAAGACTTTAAAATGACCAGTTGTTCTCTTGACCAGTGGTCATCTGTTAGTCATTGGAAAGTCCATGTCCAAGCATACGAAAGTTAAAACAACTTTTAATTTTTAACATTCAAGGTCACAGTGACCTTGACCTTCAATGACCTTAAAATGACCAATTGTCATCTACTAGTGCTGGCCAACCTTCATGTCCAGTTTGAAGACTGTAAGTCCAAGCATAAGAAAGTTATACCATGAAATAAGAATTTTAACATTTTTACATTCAAGGTCACGGTGACCTTGACCTTAAAATGACCAGTGGTCATCTACTAGTTCTGGCCAACCTTCATATCAAGTTTGAAGACTCTAGGTCTAAGCATACCAAAGTATTAACAACTTTAACATATTTACATCCAAGGTCACAGTGACCTCGACCTTCAAATGAATGACCTTGAAATGACCAGTGGTCATCTAAGTGTGCTTGCAAACCTTTATGTCAAGTTTGAGATTCTAGGTCCAAGCATACCAAAGTTACAACAATTTTAACATTTTAACATTTAAGTTCACAGTGACCTTGACCTTCAAATGAATGACATTGAAATGAATGACCTTGAAATGACCAGTGGTCATCTAAGTGTGCTTGCAAACCTTTACGTCAAGTTTGAGATTCTAGGTCCAAGCATACCAAAGTTATAACAATTTTAACATTTTAACATTGAAGGTCACAGTGACCTTGACCTTCAAATGAATGACATTGAAATGAGCAGTGGTGATCTTCTAGTACTGGCCAACCTTTATGTCAAGTTTGAAGACTCTAGGTACAAGCATACCAAAGTTATAACATGGAATAAGAACTTTAACATTTTTACCTACCAAAGTTATAAGAACTTTAACATTTTTACATTCAAGGTCACAGTGACCTTGACCTTAGAATGAATGACCTTGAAATGACCAGTGGTCATCTAAGTGTGCTTGCAAACCTTCATGTCAAGTTTGAAGACTCTATGTCCAAGCATACCAAAGTTATAACAATTTTAACATTTTAACATTTAAGGTCACAGTGACCTTGACCTTCAAATGAATGACATTGAAATGACCAGTGGTCATCTTCTAGTACTGGCCAATCTTTATTTCAAGTTTGAAGACTCTAGGTACAAGCATACCAAAGTTATAACATGAAATAAGAACTTTAACATTTTTACATTCAAGGTCACAGTGACCTTGACCTTCAAATGAATGACCTTGAAATGTCCAGTGGTTACTTACTAGTTCTGGCCAACCTTCATGTCAAGTTTCAAGACTCTAGGTCCAAGCATACCAAAGTTATAACAACTTTAACATTTTTACATTCAAGGTCACAGTGACCTTGACCTTCAAATGAATGACCTTGAAATGTCCAGTGGTTACTTACTAGTTCTGGCCAACCTTCATGTCAAGTTTCAAGACTCTAGGTCCAAGCATACCAAAGTTATAACAACTTTAACATTTTTATATTGAAGGTCACAGTGACCTTCACCTTCAAATGAATGACCTTGAAATGACCAGTGGTTATCTGTTAATCCTGGCCAACCTTCATGTCAAGTTTGAAGACTCTAGGTCCAAGCATACCAAAGTTATACCATGAAATAAGAACTTTAACATTTTTACATTCAAGGTCACAGTGACCTTGACCTTCAAATGAATGACCTTGAAATGACCAGTGGTTACTAACTAGTTATGGCCAACCTTCATGTCAAGTTTCAAGACTCTAGGTCCAAGCATACCAAAGTTATAACAACTTTAACATTTTTTATATTGAAGGTCACAGTGACCTTGACCTTCAAATGAATGACCTTGAAATGACCAGTGGTCATCTGTTAATCCTGGCCAACCTTCATGTCAAGTTTGAAGACTCTAGGTCCAAGCATACCAAAGTTATACCATGAAATAAGAACTTTAACATTTTCGAGCACGCCGCCACACCGCCCGCCCGCCCGCCCCCCCCGCCCGCCCGACAACATCAATCTATAAGCCGAGATTTTTTCGAAAAAAATCCGGCTAAAAATCATGTGCCTATATACTTAAGCGGCACTTTATCTATACCAAATTGTTTTGGTAATCAGTTTTCAAACATATATATATATATATATATATATATATATATATATATATATATATATATATATATGTGAATCTATTAACACATTATTTGAAACACATAAGTGTGAGAGATAGGACACAATAATAAATAAGAATGAACTAAGAAAGCAAGCTTAAATTTATATATAGCCTATCATTTTTAAAGTGTTGGTGGTCATTACAAGTTAATATTTAAGATAAAGATCCAAATATAGAAAACAAATAAGATTTACAAAGTTTTTTGAATATCTTGTTTGGTATATTGCCCCACCTCAACCCACATAACTTTTGACCAAGGGGTCAGATCAAAATTCCAAATAGTGCAGGGTCGCACATATGCTCATAGCTACCATGTGTGTTAGTTTCTAGGTTCTAGTGCTTATAGTGTAGGTGGAGAAAGTGGCCAGGACGGACGGACAGATGGACGGACGGAAGACAGAGATAACCACAATTTCTCCACTTTTTCTCCGAAAAGCGTGGGGATAATGAAGCCTAAATGAAAAATTTTCTCAAATTTTAGATGTTAAGTTATGGCAACAGTTTTGTTTGTATTGCATAGGGAAAGGGTTCAAGTTTTATAAATGAGTAGGGCCGTTCTGTCAGATGTAATCACTTTTTCACAACAAAAGATGTTAACCAAATGTTTTGATTTTTTTTTATAAATGTACATGTCTTTTGCACTTAATAAAATCCCATTAAAACATGTTATCAATATTTTGTGTGTTTTGTCAACATGCAGTATGTTCTTAAGCAAAATTAAAATACAAAATCAGAAGTGTTCTAAAAACAATTATGGAAAAAAATTGAATTTTTCATGTTTTTTAACACATATTTTTCAAAACTATACTCCTAAAAGTTTTTTTCCTGGCCTCAAAGCAGTGTATCTTAAAGTAAAAACTCAGATTTATCAAAATATAGGATGGCCTTCAAATATATGTAAAGTTTCTTTTTTATTATATAAGAAAATCTGCAAAAGCTTTTGCCAAAACTGTATACAATTTTCAAACATTTGTACACTTGGGACACTAACATGACTTTTGTATACAAGTAAAATAAGCAAACCATTCAACATATATAAATACTTTTTAAATTTTTATTACATTTGATTATACAAATTAATGTTTCCCCAAATAATGTTCTGTGCTAGAAGGTCCGTTTGATGATTTAAGGTTGATGTTTAGAGATTTAAGGTTATTTGTACTTGACAACTTTAGTTTTCATTTATTCTAAGAAATACCCAAACAGTCAGTAAAATAGAATATAAATTAAATTTGCATAAAATATTCTTATAGAATTATAGAATAAGTTACAGGAAACTTGAATTGTTTGCTGAAAGGATCTAGCATGATTTTAGGCCAAATCTGTACACTTGGGACATTTTCAAAATGGATGAAAATCTGAACTTTTATATGTATTTCATTTGAGGTATTTTTGTGGCCCTTAGTATGTTTATAACCGATGGGATATCAGAGGCATAAGGAATCTCCATAATTATGCAGTGTGTCATAGATCTGTATTTCCCATAAAAAACACATATATTTCACAAATTGTAGATACATTTGACCTGGTTTTAAATATATTTCACATAGTTGTATATATTTGACTTTGGTTTCATAATTTATCTTGTTCTATATAATAAAGATCTATTTGACATTGCTCTCTATATGCTGGAGATCTAAATGCTGGGCATTGTTCTCTATACAAATGGATAGCATACCTTGTTCTCTAAATATCAAATGATGTTCTCTACATATTAAACATTGTTCTCTATGGCATTGACCTTGATCTTTAAATATAAGACATTATGCCTCTTCTATATGTTGGAATTTGATATCTATATATAAGACATTGCTCTCTATACTTGAAGTTGATCTAATATTGTGTTCTCTATATATTGGACGCTTTTCTATAAATATTGAACATGGTTCTGTATACAAAATACATGTTTATATTTTTTTATAATATTTGACCTCGTTTTCTATAATATGTGTCTTGTTCTGATAAAACTGGGCTAAATTCATGTGCGTAAAGTGTCGTCCCAGATTAGCCTGTGCAGTCCGCACCGGCTAATCAGGGACGACACTTTCCGCTTAAACTTGATTTTCGGTAAGAAGGGACTTCCTTCAAACTAAAAATACCATAAAAGCGGAAAGTCTCGTCCCTGATTAGCCTGTATTAAGCCCAGTTTTCTCACAACAAGACACATATAATTCACTATTCTATATTTAGACCTTGCTCTCTATATATTAAACATTACATTCTCTATATATTGGACCTTGTTCTTTATAAATTAGACCTTGTTCTTTTTATACTTTATACATTAAACACGATGTCCTCTTACTTGACCTTCCTCTGTAATACAATATATCCTCTATATATTTTTGTAAGGTGTCATTAAAAATGAATGAAATAATTATAAGTGCTGTACCGTTGTTTATCGAAGGTTTTAACATGGTTTTTAGTTTAGATGTGTAGGAATTGTACCACAAGGGTGTCAGTCTGCGTGGTTTAATTATAAGTCATAATAAGTGTCTGAAAGACTTTGTCATCCATCATATTTGACATTTTACCATGTTCAACTTTTATTTTGGCTATTTTTCAGTTGCTTTTGAATGCTTTATTAAATCGAAATTTAATCATTAATTCTGCTATAATGTAAGTTTGTTTTCACTTTCTGGAGGTTTATAAGAAAAACATTCATTTTGTGTCCCAAGTGTACATGTACAACATTTGTTAACCAACTTCAGGCTAACATTGAAGATTATGGGAGAAACATTTTGATTAAAATTGACATTAATTTGAGAAGAGGAAATGTATTTTTGTAATAATGTTATGGTAAAGTCAAATATACTTCCCACACATTATCATGTATATGCTTATATTTTTCTTCTGAAGACAAAATATGGAGACATACCCATATAATAAGAGTAGTTCACCCCCAGAGTGAAGAAACCACCTTTTTCTCTTGGAGATTACACCCTTCTGTGTACTTCTTTCCAGAAAATTAGTGCCTTTGTTTATTTTTTAAAAGCTATCACCTGTCCATCAAACATGATAAAAATTTCGTACACTTGGGACAATACAATATTTGTCTTGCAAAAAAAGTTCACAAGGTTTTGGCATCAAATTTTCAGTACATCTAGTGATAAGCATTAATGGTTTGAAGAAAATGATGTAAAACCTTGAAAATTCTATCTTATGAAAAATTTAAAATAACTTTCTTGCAAAATGTACACTTGGGACAGGGACAAATTCTGACCACATTTAGTATTCAGCTGTTCAAAATTTACATGAACAAATAATTGTATAAATACCTGTACAAATGTGTAAAAAAAACATGTGACAGGTTAAAAGGACACTTTTTGCCTCTAAATATTGAAGCACTTTATGATGCCACCTCTTAATATACGTGAAGAGAGTTGAAAATTGTGGCACAAAATTGACAAGAACATCATTGCTTTGAACACTTGCTACAAGAGATATCAACCTAAGTAAGAAGCATTGTTTTATTTTTCTCAAAGCATATGCATTTTTGTATTCATTAAATAATGGCAATACCTAATATTTCTGAAAGTTTTATTGAAGTATAGAATTGAAAATTGCCTTTTTCATGAAATGTCACGCAAAACCAGTACACTTGGGGCAATTTTAAGGATATTTTTCAATATATTTTGTTGATGAAGCAAGTTATTGAGAAGAATTTTCACATTTAAGTTAATCACATGGAAACACTTCTGTAAGATAGAAAAAGAACTCAAACATGCTTAATGGTAAGAAAATAAATGCATGTTTTATTTAGGCTTCATTATTTTTTTTAATCACCCATAGGCCATAGGGTATGTTGCGGCATTTGTCTTTACGGAATATAAAAAAATCAATCATTTTTACCCAGAAGTTGGCGCTGTAATAAATTTGCTATTCTGTGTGTTCTTTTACCAAGCTTGATTAGGAATTTTTGAAAACGCGCCATGGAGATTTTCTTTCACCATTAAAAATAATAGTTCACGGATTCAATTCATAATTCCTGATTAATATGTTGCTACAGTAGATTCCTGTTCTTAGCATACCATGTCAGCAAAAATTATGCTAATAACAGGAATATGCTATTAACAGGAACACATTTTAGCATAAATATAGCAACTGGGGGCATACAATAAGTCAAATCTGTTAATAATTGATCGTCAAAGTGAAATTTAAATTCAACATTGTATATGATTGATGTTTAAGATAACTATTTATCAAATGGAATTGTATTCTAAGGTATTTGCATTTGAGCATATTTTTGCAGATTTAAAGCATATTTTCTTGGCATTCTGATAATGTTCTATGCTATAAAGACTTTAAGTAAATTCTGAATACTCATTATTGGGGTTAAAAATTATGCTATTAATAGAAGTGAAATACATTAAAATTTAAGAATTAATCTGTGCTTTGACATTCTATATGCTAATAACAGAAATATGCTATTATCAGGTATGCTTATAAGTGGAATCCAGAAATTATCCTTCAGTCTGACAGAATTTCGTAGCCTGTCAGACCAAACATCTGACAGATTATTTTACATTTTGCGGTGTCTGACTTGGCTTCTCACTTTTGAGTCCATGATGCTAAATGTTTTAGATTCAACACTAGTTTCCTCAACCTCACGACACCAGAGCTCCTGTGATGCAAATATACTTAAGTGGTATAAAGAGATATTTTTTTCCCTGCAAATTGCGTTTAGTTCCTCACTTCTGGTTAAAAACAAACCTGTTACACTCCGATTGACTGTCAATTTAAACAGCAATTTCCAATACATATTCCTGTTTGTATTCTTGTATGAAAAGTCCACAACATATGGGCGTAGTTATATGGGGACTGAATATTCAAATACATGTAGGTTAAGAAGTACAGTACATGATGTGACAAAATGCTGTTTGGACATATCATCATCCTTAAATCTAAACCAGCTATACATGACATTATTCTTAAGAGGGGCATTTCAGAATAAAGATAAAAAGATACAAACGATTCGCAATGGAAAAATTATTTCCTGCAAATATTTTTTATTGAAATTATTTCCGTCAAGACATGTTGTACAATAGCATGCCATGGTTAAAATGAGTGTGTAATACAATGCCTAAACTCTTTCTGCAAAGTTTGGGAAGTCTGCTTTAGGGACATTTAAATGGAAGGACAGATGAAAGGTAACTCATTATAAGGCCACCAATATAATTATTATGCAATTTTTTCGCAGTTCAGAGCTGAAAATAACATCCCAGAACTTAATTATGCACTGCCAAGTTATTCAATAAATAGTAAATTGTACACATTTCAATTATGAAAAATTAAACAACTTGTAATTCAGACACAACTCACATTTTACCTGTTGTTAGCTTTGAACAAGCTAATTGGCCTCGGTGAAAAATAATTTACATTGAAATTGAGAAAAGTTCTAGAGAACTCAGTGCCCCAGATAATTATTTGGGAAATAGGGTTTTCAACCATTGATTTTGAAAAATAGGGTGATTCCATTCTTCATATAGAGTGAAATGAGTAATAAAAATGCATACCTTAAAATAATTGCTGATTTACTTCCGTTGACGCTGCACACTTGTATTGATTCAATAGAACTGTAAACTATCATCATAAATTTTAATAAACTGATGTTTCGTAATATCTTTAATCCTTGAAACTGTCCATGATATTAACTTTAAAAAATGTCGACATTTTCTAACCAATGACATGCCTTTTTATACTTTTGACAGGTTTGTTAAGTCGCAGATTTTCCATCATGTTTTTTGGATGTCAACTCAACTGCTGTATACACAGTTTCTAACAAAATCGATAACACGAATGATTCGGCACTTATTGGCATTGCTTTCTTGATTCGAAAAAGTTTGCGATCGGCTGATGTTTTGGCGCAACAATCTAGGACGTCTTTCGACCTCTCTTAGCTATTTTAATTTCGCATCGTAATAGAAACTGAAAGTACAGACGCTTTACAAATACATGCACAATGAGCGACGAATAAGCGTTTGAATAACTATGACCGTTTGCTGAGCTTGCTGAATGTAAGCGTCACAACGTTACGATAATAATTCCAAAGAGAAAATACCAAAAATGAGCAAAGTATTTTTAATCGAAGTTTTGTATCATTAATTTGACGAATTTGCGTAAAAGTCAAATTGGTTGCGTTTTCAATACTCATGATATTGTATTTCTTTGCATTTTTAAACATTTTAATAGGGTGAAAGACGCAGATACGCAGCTTATCTGGGGCACTGAGAACTGGTTAACATACATGATATTTTGGATAAATGTATAAGTTAGGACAGCAGACATACATGTATGGGGAGAACGAGAAACGTAAACAATGTTAACCAGAAAGGCACAATCACAGGCAATCGGCACCTGTGTCGGAAGCAATTATTAAGAATCATTAAGAAAGTAAATCGATAGAAACAGAGAACCTACACTTGCGCACCAATTGAGCCAATGTTATCAATATCAGTCATCGTCGTGATTTTCGCAAAAGTTTTAGGGGGTCTAACAGCCGTGAGACATTTATGATCGATTTTCTTATTAAGCAAATGGCAACAATTTTTTGATCGACTAGTTTGCTGCCAAAATATAAAGCACTTACCGCGTGTCAATGTTAAACTTTTAACAGGTCGTCACATAAACTTGCAGAAGATGTGAAAAAGGCACCATCATGGCGGCAGCCATTTTTTCCAAACAAACCAGTTTCGCACCAACTGGCAAATATAACAAGAGTTCTGATTGGCTAATGCCATAATCTTAAAATAAATGCTGGTCGATCAGGATTTTTCTGCTCGAGCAGAAAAAATGCTGGTCGAGCAGTAAATTTGCTGCTCGAGCAGCATTTTGCTGGTCAAGCAGCATTTAAATGCTGCTCGAGCAGCATTTTTTCTGCTCGAGCAGAAGTTAAAGTTTCGACCCCTTTGGTATCCCATAGAAAACTATTTGAATTAGAGAGCGGACAAGCTTGTTCCGCCCGCCCGCCAGCCCGCCCGCATTTGCCAATCTAATAACCAGTTTTTTCCTTCGGAAAACCTGGTTAAAAACAAAACAAAAAAGCTTTAACATATCAATCAAGTACTCATCATTTACACCTTTAAGCAAATATTTAACAAACGAACCGACAATCGATTCAATTAAAAACCGACATAATTACACAAACTGGTAACAGTTTGTAAAATGATAATGGTGTCTAATTAATTTCCTTTAATCAATCATAAAATCAAAAGCAATATTTAACAATCGAACCAACTAACTAATTAAACATATCAACCAATTACTCATCATTAACACATTTATTCACTTATAATCAAGAGAAAATGCCAACAAGCGGTAACCAGTAGCCAATCTATAACCGCTGTAATCAATTAAGTTTTAATGAAAAGGGTGTAATAAAATATAGGGCCTTATAAGCCTGGTCTATTTGGGGCCGAATCAGAAAAGAACAGAACAGAACAACTCTTTATTTTACACCCAAGTATACAAGGTATACAATAAGGGCAACCAAAAATGAGTTTTACAATATTTTCCGGTTCAAGGGTGGGAACAGTTATAGAAAAGCTAATATTATATAGTGTTAGGTAGTGTTACTCTTAAAGATACAAAGGGAACTATAAAATGGGGAGTTCAAACACAATCAGCTTGGGACCAAATAAGCTTGGGGCCGAATGTGCCTGAAACTACTACTACTACTACTACTACTACTACTACTACTACTACTACTACTTCTACTACTACTACTACCACTACAACAACTACTACTACAACTACTTCTACTACTGCAACAACAACAACAACTACTACTACTACTAAAACTGTTACTACTACTACTACAACAACAACTACTACTACAACAACTACTTCTACTACTACCACTACTACTTCTACTACTACTACTACTACTACTACTATTACCACTAATACTACTACTAGTCTACTACTACTACTACTACTACTAAGGAACAAAAAACATACATTATATCCACAGCTGGTTAGTAAGTAAATTAAATAAATAAAATAAATCCCCGCCCACAACAACAGAATCTAAAGACTACAGTTTTATTAAGTTTTAAAGACTGTCACATATGTGAATGTTCTTATGACATGATTTAACGTTCAAATCCATATTTGACAAGCCTTCTTTTTGTGATTATTTGACTCTTATTTCCCCAAAAAATATGTATGGACCAAAACTGTTTACATGGTTGTTTTATATATAATATATGTTCAAAATAACGGACCTGTGTAGTTTATGTACGCAAAGAAGAAACAAATTAAAAAAATATAGTGAACCTTGTCAGATGAATGGCTATCGTTGTTCAATCAAAATAAATTGTATTCTGTGCTCGTCTTCAGACCATCAGAATGTATAACGTGGCGCGGCTGTCAGAGCAATACCCCTGAACTAATCAGATTTTTTGACAGAGTATTTCACACCACGGAGCGTATATCTCACCTAGAGTCTTGTTCACACATACAAATGTATAGTGACAGAACTACAGAAATGTGCCAGTTGACTGAGTATTAATTCTGTTTGTACGAATAAGGATTTCAATACGCTGTTGATAAATGTGCAGCTACTCTTACAATCAATGGCGTTTAAATACGCATTGTTATTTTGCATCTATAATTCGTGACTTATTCAATGTATTACATTCAACTCATTTTGTAATGGTTTGGCATATCATATCGCGTTTAATTTGCGATAAAGATCTTGTCACAAAATCACCGAAGATATTCTTTAAATAACGAGAAACACGTATCTTTTACATGCATAAATGTCTGAACAAGTGTCCCTTTTAACACAAACAAGTTTTACAGCACCTTGATGAATTTACGTAAAGAAATACAATACCATTTTTTAGTAAGATGGTTTATTCAGAAAAAAGAATTAAAAGATAATAGGGCTTTCATGTACTTGCAATATAAAGTAAAATAATAACAATCGATAGCTGGTAGAAGGACTAAACTTTGTTGCTGTTCTTTACGCAACATTGTAAGGGAATTATTTTCAAACAAAAGTATAATGTCCTGTTTATTATATTAACTTAGATTTTAACATGATGAAGTGCACCTGGTTATATATATTACATTCTGATAGGAAATAAAAATGACAAAATTATTATAAATATAAATATTATAAATAAAGTGTTCAAAAGTAGTTGTACTTTGAAATACGTAATTAAATCCGCTAATAAATATTAACACAAAAACAATTAAACCATTAAACGTAAATCCGCTATATAAATGTGTAAAACAAACATTATATAATATAGTATGATTTAAAACAAAATCAATGAATGTCATAGTAATTATACACAAAAACTGTGTATTGCCTACATTTCGTCGCTTGATTGCTATAGTGCTCTAATTTCCATTTTCATTTTTTGGAGAAAAACGCATGTAAAGGTTAAACCTTTATTTTCTCACTTATTTATGCACGTATGTAGAAAGAAATAAACCGGAGTGTTTATCAGCAAACGGAAAATATGAATATAATTAAATATTAAATTTAGTAAATTATAGGTTAATGTTATTTGCAATTTTATGTATGGAGATCATCTCCATAAAATTTCTGACCAAGTTTGGTGAAGATCGGATGTAAACTACTTGAATTAGAGAGCGGACACCATGCTGAATGTTAAAAAACGCACTACGTGTCCCCGTGACCTAGTTTTAGGCCCGGAATGGCCCATGTTCAAACTTGTCCTAGAGATCATTTAAACAAAAACTTGTGACCAAGTTTGGTGAGGATTGGATGAAAACTACTTGAATAAGAGAGTGGACAACATGATGAGGTTTAAAGCGCACTAAGATACCCCGTGACCTAGTTTTTGACCCGGCATGACCCATATTCAAACTTGACCTAGACATCATCTAGATACAACTTCTGAACAAGTTTGGTGAAGATTGGATGAAAACTACTTGAATTAGAGAGCGGACAACATTGTGATGTTTAAAACGCACTAAGTGACCCCGTGACCTTGTTTTGACCCGGCATGACCCATATTCAAACTTGCCCTAGACATTATCAAGATACAACTTCTGACCAATTTTGGTGAAGATTGCATAAAAACTACTTGAATTAGAGAGCGGACAACATGGTGAGGTTTAAAACACACTAAGTGACCCCGTGACCCGGCATGGCCCATGTTGGAACTTGACCTACACATCATCTAGTTACAACTTCTGACCAAGTGTGGTGAAGATCGGATTTAAACTACTTGAAATAGAGAGCAGACACCATGCTCAATGTGTAAAACGTACTAAGTGACCCTGTGACCTAGTTTTTGATCTGGCATGGCCCATGTTCAAACTGGGCCTTCAGATCATCTAGACAAAACTTCTGACCAAGTTTGGTGAAGATCGGATGAAAACTACTTGAATAAGAGAGGGGACACCATGCTGAATGTTAAAAAACAAACTAAGTGACCTGTGACCTAGTTTTTGACCAGGCAAGGCCCATGTTTGAAATTGGCCTTGAGATCATCTAGATACAACTTCTGACCAAGTTTGGTGAAGATCAGATGAAAACTACTTGAATTAGAGAGCGGACAACATGCTGAATGTTTAAAACGCACCAAGTGACCCCGTGACCTAGTTTTTGACCCGGCAAGGCCCATGTTCGAACTTGGCCTAGACTTCATCTAGATACAACTTCTGACCAAGTTTGGTGAAGATCGGATGAAAACTACTAGAATTAGAGAGCGGACACTTAATACGGACCGACTGACCGACCTATCGACCGACCGACAGACAAGTTCACTCCTATATACCCCCCTCAACTTCTTTGGTGGTGGTATAAAAAATTTAAAAAATCAATAATGCTGAACTGCTCTATAGGGACATAGAGCATTTTATCGGTTACGGATCTGGACATTCATTCATTGAATGTCATGGAGATGGATCATTACAGTTCTGAAATGAAACTTAGTCACGTGGTTTTAATTCTGTCAATTGATAGGCTAATCTGAGCGTGAATTCTACTTTGCTAAAAGTTACGGAGATGGTGCAGTACAGCATTCACCCGATTACGTCATATTAAAGATCTTGTTCTCACGAACACGGCGATATAAAAAAAACTCACTTTTGAAAAAATGGGGATATAGCACTATAGCATTTAAGCAACGATTTGCAAAGTTCCGTAGGCAAGACAAAGAAGTTGATTTCTTTCTTACAAAACATTCTTTAAGCCTCTTCAAGGTCCATGTACAGGTAAACAATTACTTTTAGTATTTGTATTTTATACATTGAACTTCACATAGCAAATTTGATTGGAAATGACATTGTCACTTTGGAACTGTACATGAACATAATTGAAGATTTTTAGGTCTTAAAGGATGACCAAAAAAAACCAGCAAGACACCAAAATAAACACGTTTTATTGTCAGTTGGGAAATGGAATGCAACAGAAAGCTTAGCATCACAGATCTCAGTAACTAGCAACTTGTTAGATAATCACAGAGTGAGTCTCTTAATAAACAAGAAACCGTCGGAGACGGGTGATGCTCCCCAAAGGTTTTTTTTGTCACCATATTGCACTATATATTCAGATAAAAGGAGACGTCTTGAGGGCACAGTAGTTGGGGCGACAAGAATTTTTTTATAGAAAATTTCAAAGGGCCCTAACTCTGTGAAAAATCATCCGACCAGAACCCGCTGATAATATGCACATGTCCTCTTAGTAGTAAAGCTTCCCATAAAGTTCCATTGAATTCCAGTCATTAGTTGCTGAGAAATAGCCCGGACAAGAATTGCACTATATGTACAGTTAATGGAAAATTTCAAAGGGCCATAACTCTGTGAAAAATCATCCAACCAGAACCCGCTGATAATATGCACATCTCCTCTTGGTAGTGAAGCTTCCCATAAAGTTTCATTGAATTCCGTTCATTAGTGAAGCTTCCCATAAAGTTTCATTGAATTCCGGTCATTAGTTGCTGAGAAATAACCCGGACAAAAATTGTGCACGGACGGACGGACACACGGACGGACACACGGACGGACAGACGAAGAGGCGACTATATGCTCCCCCCAAAATAAATTTTCAGGGAGCATAATAAAATCAACAATGTAAACAAGAGCACCGCCTTGCGGGTGCAGACCGCTCATCTATTTTTCTTTTTAAAGGTGTAGGGACCTATCTCAATTTCAATCACAAAGGATGGAGGGGTGGAGTGGTGAGGGGTGTAGTGTGGGGGTGTGGTCATTTATTACATTATCTTCCAAGAATGAAAAAAAATTGAAAAAAAACAAACTTTTTTTTGGGGGGGGGGATTCTTGGGTGGGATGGTTGGATGGTTTTTCAAAAATAAAATAATAAAAATAAGTATTTGTGTTTCTTAACCATGTTTGAAACAAACAAGAGATGTGTTTGTCAGAAACACAATGCCCCCTATTGGGCCGCTTTGAAATTATTATTTATTTATTTTTTTTACCTTTGACCTTGAAGGATGACCTTGACCTTGAACTTCCACCACTCAAAATGTGCAGCTTTATGAGAAGGCCGCTTTGAAATATTATTTTTTTGACCTTTGAACTTGAAGGATGACCTTGACCTTGAAGGATGACCTTGAACTTCCACCACTCAAAATGTGCAGCTTCATGATAACGCCGCTTTGAAATTTTTTTTTTTTATCTTTTACCTTGAAGGATGACCTTGACTTTGAATAATGACCTTGACCTTGAACTTCCACCACTCAAAATGTGCAGCTTCATGAGAACGCCACTTTGAATTTTTTTATTTATTTTTTGACCTTTGACCTTGAATGATGAACTCAACCTTGAAGGATGACCTTGACCTTGAACTTCCACCACTCAAAAAGTGCAGCTTCATGAGAACGCCTCTTTGAAATTAAAAAAAAAATTACCTTGAAGGATGACCTTGACCTTGAACTTCCAACACTCAAAATGTGAAGCTTTATGATAATGCTGCTTTGAAAAAAAAGTTGACCTTCGACCTTGAATGATGACCTTGACCTTAAAGAATGTCCTTGACCTTGAACTTCCACCACTCAAAATGTGCAGCTTCATGATAATGCTGCTTTGAAATTTTTTATTTGTTTTTTGACCTTTGACCTTGAAGGATTACCTTTACCTTGAAGGATGACCTTGAACTTCCACCACTCAAAATGTGCAGCTTCATTAGAACGCCACTTTGAATTTTTTAATTTTTTTTACCTTGAAGGATGACTTTGACGTTGAACTTCCACCACTCAAAATGTGCAGCTTCATGAGATACACATGCATGCCAAATATCAAGTTGCTATCTTCAATAGTAAAAAAGTTATGGCCAATGTTAAAGTTTTCGGACGGACAGACGCCATATATTTGACATTTGACCTTGAAGGATGACCATCACCTTCATCTTTCACCACTCAAAATGTTCAGCTCCATGAGATACACATGCATGCCAAATATCAAGTTGCTATCTTCCATATTGAAAAAGTTATGGTCAATGTTAAAGTTTTCGGACGGACAGACACCATAAATTTGACATTTGACCTTGAAGGATGACCTTGACCTTTCACCACTCAAAATGTGCATCTCCATGAGATACACATGCATGCCAAATATCAAGTTGCTATCTTAAAAAGTGAAAAAGTTATGGCCAAATTTTAAAGTTTTTTTCGGACTGACAGACAGACTGACTGACATACTGACGGACAGTTCAACTGCTATATGCCACCCTGGGGGGGGGGGGGGGTATAGTGTGAGGGTGTGGTGGTCATTTATTAGATGATCTTTAATTAAAAAAATAATAATGGGGGGGATTGAGGGGGGGATTCGGGGCGGGGGGGGGGGATTTGGGGGGGGCGTGGGGGACGGTTTGGACGGAGTCAATTGTCGTATGTCAGGTAAGAGTTGTTTTGTCAAAGTATCAATCGAATCTAATCATAAATAAAGAAGTTATGGCAATTTTAGCACAATTTAATAATTTGACCTTGAGAGTCAAGGTCATTCAAAGGTCAAGGTAAAATTCAACTTGCCAGGTACAGTTCCCTCATGATAGCATGAAAGTATTTAAAGTTTAAAAGCAATAGCCTTGATACTTTAGAAGTAAGTGAATCTTAACACAAAATGTAACCATATATTCAAAGTTACTAAGTCAAAAAAGGGCCATAATTTGGTAAAAATGACAACCAGAGTTATGCAACTTGTCCTTTACTGTCCCCTTATGATAGTTTGAGAGTGTTCCAAGTATGAAAGCAATATCTATGATACTTTAAGGGTAAAGTGGACCAAAACACAAAACTTAACAAAATTTTCAAGTATAAAGGGCCCATCATTCCGTCAAAATGCCAGTCAGAGTTACATAACTTTGCCTGCACAGTCCCCTTACAATAGTTAGTAAGTGTTGCAAGTATGAAAGCAATGGTTTTGATACTTTAGGAAAAAAGTGGACCTAAACACAAAACTAAACCAAATTTTCAATTTTCTAAGTATAAAAAGGGCACATTATTCTGTCAAAATGCCAGTCAGCGTTACATAACTTTGCCTGCACAGTCCCCTTACAATAGTTAGTAAGTGTTGCAAGTATGAAAGCAATGGCTTTGATACTTTAGGTAAAAAGTGGACCTAAACACAAAACTTAACCAAATTTTCAATTTTCTAAGTATAAAAAGGGCACATAATTCTGTCAAAATGCCAGTCAGAGTTACATAACTTTGCCTGCACAGTCCCCTTATAATAGTCAGTAAGTGTTGCAAGTATGAAAGCAATAGCTTTGATACTTAAGGAATGAAATGTACCTAAACACAAAACTTAACCAAAATTTTCAATTTTCTAAGTATAAAAAGGGCACACAATTCTGTCAAAATGCAAGCCAGAATTATCTAACTTTGCCTGCCCAGTCCCCTCTTGATGATATTAAGTAAGTGTACCAAGTTTGAATGCAATAGCATTGATACTTTATGAGAAAAGTGTACCTAAACGCAAAACTTAACCGGACGCCGAGGCCAAGGTAATGACAATAGCTCATAATTTTTTTTCAAAAAATAGATGAGCTAATAATAAAAATATGTAAAATTTTACAAATCAACACTATATATATACATAAATCACAACTAATTACATTTTTCTTTTTCTAGGTTATGCAAACAAATGACCAGTTTGACAATATATGATTGACTGTTTTTACATGAACAAACAATAAATATGTAAAATAATAAAAGTTACAGTCCAGTTGAAGATTTTTTATTCCCAATTCACTTGAAGAAAATAATCAGCTGAAAAGTATTTTCAACCTGATCAAATTCAATTCAGATTGTCATTGAATCAGGTGCTTTAAAGTTCAACATGATCAAGGTCAAATCAAGTGAAATTGCCTAATTTAAAAGGTACATGCCATCTAAATCTGTTTAACTCAAGAAACTGAGCAATAATTGGTAAAAAGATCAAGGAATGTTAGAGATATCATCTTTAAATACAGACTAGATACATACATTAAATTACACTCAATGTAAATGGTTGGCTAGCCATGTTATTTTAAAAGACAAACAAATAATGGTCAAGTTAATATAATAAATATGATTTAAAGAAATTGAGGTAAAAAATATAGCAATATTCATTCAAGTAGGGCATGTATAACCCTTTGCATGCTGGGAAATTTGTCGTCTGCTAAAGTTGTCTGCTGAATTTTTAAAATTAGCATTTTCTTCTCTTTTTTTTCAAAGAATACTTTCAGAATAGCAAACAGTTTGGAGCCTGATGAGATGCCACATTCTGTGGCGTCTCATCTGGATCCAAACTGTTTGCAAAGGCCTTCAAAATTCGGTTCAAGCACTGAAAGAGTTCATTGCGTTGCTTGTTTCCATAAGGCCAACAGCTGAAGTGTACAATATTTTACTTAAATCTTTACATGCCAATATTATATGCACACAAATGATATGTTTGCTTGATTGTAAACTGTAAAAAACATTGTAACTTACAATAAACAAAAATTACCTGAGACGAAAAACTAAATGTTTGTAAAAACAATTTGATTAGCAACTACATCTCATTGATTGTAGCAGTCTTATTAGCTTAAAGCACATACACACATTTGTCAAATAAAGCACATACTCACAGGAATTTCATTGTTAATATGATGCAACTGGTGTGTTCACTTCAAATAGAAAAATGTAATACAATATTAATAATTTCTATTTGGAGGCCAGTTAGCATTGTTGTCAAATTACCAGAAAGTAATGCCTTACGGCTCACACAATACACTATTGTCCTCATGAGCACATTACTTATTTAAATTTACCAAAAGCATTCTCTTTAAAAGCTCAACAAAAAATGCTCTTTCATAACAATTTAGTTCTCTCCATGTCAACTGTAATTGACATGTCTGTAGCAACATATAAGAGGCAAGCAACATCGCTAATGTGACATATAAAAAATGACCTGCTGCAGATTATATTCATCATTAAGAGAATGAGAAGAAATAAATAATAGCATGAATATGTTAAACAAGAGCACCGCCTTGCAGGTGCAGACCGCTCATCTATTTTTCTTTTTAAAGGTGAAGGGACCTATCTCAATACTTCAATAAAAAAAAGATGGAGGGGGGAGAGGGGGGGGGGGATTCTTGGGTAGGATAGTTGGACGGTCTTTCAAAAATAAAATAATAAAAATATTTTTGTTTTTTTAACCATGTTTAAAAAAAAAATGGGAGGGGGGGGGGGGGGGTCGCGGGGGTATAGTGTGAGGGTGTGGTCATTTAGAAGATGATCTTTAAAATAAAAAAAAATAAAAAAAATACTTTTGGGGGGGGGGGGGGGGATTCTAGGGGGGGGGGGGGGGGGGGAAATGAGGGATGGTTTGGGTGGAGTCTGATGTAGTATGTCAGGTAAGAGTTGTTTTGTCAAAGTATCAATCAAATTTGATCATAAATAACGAAGTCATGGCAATTTTAGCAAAATTTAATTATTTGACCTTGAGAGTCAAGGTCATTCAAGGGTCAAGGTAAAATTCAACTTGCCAGGACAGTACCCTCATGATAGTATGAAAGTATTTGAAGTTTGAAAGCAATAGCCTTGATACTTTAGAAGTAAAGTGGATGTAAACACAAAATTTAACCATATATTAAAAGTTACTAAGTCAAAAAAGGGCCATAATTTCGTCAAAATGACAACCAGAGTTATGCAGCTTGTCATGTACAGTCCCCTTTTGATAGTTTGCGAGTGGTCCAAGTCTGAAAGCAATAGCTATGATACTTTAGGAGTAAAGTGGACAAAAACACAAAATTTAATGACATTTTCAATTTTCTAAGTATAAAGGGGCCATAATTCTGTCAAAATGCCAGTCAGAGTTACATAACTTAGCCTGCACAGTCCCCTTATGAAAGTTAGTAAGTGGCGCAAGTATGAGGGCAATAGCTTTGATACTTAGGGAATAAAGTGGACCTAAACACAAAACTTTACCAAATTTTCAATTTTCTAAGTATAAAAAGGGCACACAATTCTGTCAAAATGCACGCCAGAGTTATCTTACTTTGACTGCCCAATCCCCTCATGATAGTAAGTAACTGTACCAAGTTTGAATGCAATAGTTTTGATACTTTATGAGAAAAGAGGACCTAAACACAAAACTTAACCGGACAACGACGCAGACGCCGACGCTTAGGTGATGACAATAGCTCATTTTTTTTTTTTAAATAAATGAGCTAAAAATAATACTAAACAAGCAAATTTGTTGAATTGATTTCCCCCACCAATATGCTTCTGGACACAAAAATGTTATATTTGACACTCAAAAAAGCATTTTTTCAAGATACAAAGGGCCATAACTCTTTTATTAACAGACGGTGTACAATGCCATTTGATTTGGTGTGCATCATCCCCTTATCCCTATATATACTCATACCAAGTTTCAATGAAATCCGCCAAAGCACTTCCAAGATATGGCTCCAGACGAACAGAAGGACGGATGGAAAGACGGACGGACGGACAACCCCAAAACAATATCCCTCTGTCGATGGCTGGGGATAATAAAATATTGATGTGACCAGTTAACATATTAGTTATATATTAACAGGAACATTAATTTAAATAGCTATATTCCGTGTTTGCTTAATAAGCATAATCTTTTTCTTCTAGTAAATGGGTCCATGAACTTGACCTATCAAACCCCATAAACAACAATGTCTCACTGTACGATATGAGTCACATTCTGAGAAAACTGGGCTTAATGCATGAGCGTAATGTGTTGTTCCAGATTAGCCTGTGCAGTCCGCACAGGCTAATCAGGGACGACACTTTCCGCTTTTATGGTATTTTTAGTTTCAATGAAGTCCCTTCTTACCAAAAATCAAGTTAAGGCGGAAAGTGTCGTCCCTGATAAGTCTGTACAGGCTAATCTGGGACGACACTTTACGCACATGCATTATGCCCAGTTTAGGTCAACAACATTTATTTAATAATTAGTAATGAAATCACTGACCCCATCTAATCCATATTTTAAGGGGCAAGGTCCTGATATAAAGGCCTTCAAAATTTGGTTCAAGCACTGAAAGAGTTAACACTGTTTGGTCGACAAAACGAAGTAGGATTAATCCCACTGCTTGCTGTTTACCAGCTGAAAGTTACATGAAATTGTTTAGGAAATTCAAAACAACATCTGCAGATAAAGTGCATGAGACAGCAGAACTCAAACACTCCATAAAATGCCATTAAATTAAGTTATCACTGGTATGCTTGATTTGTAGAAAATAACATTTTTGTAGAATGTGAAAAAAAAAACATATGGAAAACAAAAGGGCTTCAAATAACAACAGAGAGCTGCATCCACAAGGCCTCAAAGAAAATCTTGAATTATCAGGGCTCAGCCAACTTTCAAATTTGAGGAAGAAGTGACTTCTCTGCTTATTCTCTATGTAAGAGAAACATCTAAATTTCATTCTAAAGTAAGAAACTTATTTCTTGTTTGAGAAACACATTTATCAAGAAATGGAAAAATGATGTTTAAGTTTTTTTAAATTAAACTATTCAAGACAAAATTATATTTAAGTGACCTAACAAAATGCTTATTAATAATTAATATTAATTATTTTAAGGAACTATTATTTTAAGGTTTTTACTACCCTGTTACGTGGATATGAGCCCTTAAATCCCGTCAGCACTGACATTTCTAGCTCTCCACTACAGGCTGCTCTCCCTTATGGGAGGATGTCAAAGGTTTTGTATGTTTGAGACCTGGGACACTGTTGTCGAGCCCTTGTTGGGCGTAGTGTACAAAGGGAGATCACTGCTGCAGTCTTGACACTTGTTGCGACGCCAAGGCAATATATTGGACATGAAGAAAACCTGAAGAAGAAATAATTTTAACATAAAAAAAGTCTGAAATTAAAAAAATGTCTACACACAAATCAGGTAAATTCACTTGTTGCAAAGTCCTAGAAATATATTGGACATAAACAAAACCTGAAATCATTACAAAACAGATTATAAATACTTTTAAGATGACAAAAGTTTTCAATGACCAAGAACCTCATAAAAATCAAGTTTTTTCACTACATGCATTGTTAATTTACAATAAACGTCTTATTAATAAGATGCAGTGTTAAAAACCAGCAGAAGCTTTGTAAATATTGATTCATGTGCCCATTTAAACAATACTAGTCCGAAAGCAGGTCAATATCAAGGTGGAAATGCATTGCTTGCATTATGTGCCTCAGCCCCGCCAAAAAACTTGGAAAATCTCACCCAACCTAGCAACATAACTTGCATAACGCTCCCCGGCCTAGCAAAATACTTGTATATCAATTGTAAAACACTTCAGCCCTGTCATGAAATAATTTCAAGAGACAATAATGAAACAAGAGATTGCCAAGCAATATTGTCCCTTACCGGTGAAAATTCACCCTTGTCAGTAATTTTTTAATTTATTTTTATATTTTTTGCCATAGAAACCACAATTTTTGAAATTGGAACAAAATGAATTGACGTGTATAATCTCCATTTTGCCATCTGTCCATGTTTCAAGTTTCATGAAAAAATATGAAGAACTTTTTAAGTTATCACAGGATCCAGAAAAGTGTGATGGCCAGACTGACACACGGAGGGCAAACCACTGGTGGGGACAATAGGCTAACATAACCAAACCACTACTTACATCCAGTAAAGCCACAACAATGCCTATGACAGCTCCAGAGAGGACATCGCTCCAGTGGTGCATGTAGTCTGAGATGCGAGACAGTGCCGTGTAGTAGGCCAGGTAGAATGCTATCGCCTGCAGGACGGGCCGTACCAGCCAGTACCGCTTCCATGTGAACTTGTATTGCAGGAATACCTGCACAAACATGTATACAACTCTGCACATACATGTATACAACTCACGCATTCAACCTAAACACATGTATGAAGCTTCAATTGAATACTAGAAATATAAATACAGAGTTTTTGTGCATTGTTACTACAGTATTGTGCTGATGGTGACAAAAGCTTAAATAGATTTGTTTAAGTTATGCTCAAACAGCATGTATTCAATTAATAACTACATGATTGACTTTTCAATTGCGAGCAGTTCAAGAGGGTATAGTTGTTATTGAGTCATTCAAGCTATCCAAAGTTTTCATGTTCAGTCACCTTTCTAGGAGCATTCTCAGGCTAGTCTTTTAAGACAAAAAAATACTGGTTATAACCAGCAAACTGACTAGAGAGGATTTCAATAAGCCCACGATATAGGTTAAATATACAAAATTAAACTATTGACGTTTTAAAATGGCTATAAAGTTAGAATCCTGCACAGATTTTAGTCTGACACAAAAATATAAACAAATGCATTGTCTGCTGTTTGTTCATTTGCATTTCTGTGTTTATCTTAGACAATGCAGATCTAAAAAGAAACTAAAAATCACATTGGCGTAGATTATATTACCGGGTACATAACAAGAATGTGTGTGATTGGGGTTGTTAAATTTTAATATTATCTCACAGTTGACTAGAAGAACAGCTGCATTGAATGTGATTCACCGGCTTAAAAATGTTTTTTACTTACACATTTTTAAAATAATTATTTTGTTTTTCATCAGTATATGAATAGCAATAATGTAAGGTTCATTAAATGCACACAGAATAATATTATTTGCATGGCTTTCATTTATATTTGATCCATAACTTTCTATGATGGACCCTTCCTAAATTGTATTTAAATGGGTGCTTCTGACAATACACATTAACTTGATGATAATATTCTTACATGTTTATGTTGAAAATGTCTATCCTGAATGACATTACATAAAACAAGGGAGAGCATTCAAATGAATCAGTTTAAAATTAAGCACATAATTCTGTCCCTTTACATTCTGCAATGTAGAATTACTTCTGTAGTCCTGCTTGTCTAATCAAAGATCTTGCTAATACTTTTACTTAACAATAACTTTTATTTAGTTTTTACTATATACAGGAAGGATAACAAGTTACTTACTGCAAGGGCTTTTAGAACTCTATACAATGTAACATATCAAATACCAAACTTCTAGTTAGTTGAAGTTTCAATGCAGTTGATGTTAAAGGTCCTTTATCTATTAAAGTCTAAATATACCATTTGATCCATGGGTTGTAGTCAGTTTTGATTTGTGGGTCATAATTTTAACAAATTATTTAAGGACTATTAATAGTTAAGGACCACTTCAAGTTGCTAAACATCAAATATATTGGCTATTGACTTCATAGTTATCCCCATGCTTTTCGAAGAAAGCGTGGGGATTATGTGATTATATCCGCCATCTGTCCCTCCGTCCTGGCCACTATCTCCTCCTACACTATTAGCACTAGAACCTTCAAACTTACACACATGATAGCTATTAGCATATGTGCGACAGTGCACTATTAGGAATATTGATCTGACCCCTGGGTCAAAAGTTATGGGGGTTTGGGTGGGGCCGGGTCAGAGATTTTTACTAATTTTTCTAACAACATTTGGCGTGGGGATACGCGTCTGCCTCTGCCAAGCCATTTCTAGATTAGAATATTTTTTCATATAAAAATACATTTAACAAGCAAATTCATTGTTTTGATATCCCCCGCCAAATAAAGTTTGTTGCAAATGCCTTGATAAATGGTAAAATCCTAAAAAATACTTAAGTGAAGGGCAATTGTTTGTATGCATAGCAATTCTCCTTATGGATATCTATACACCCATCCAGTCTCATATTGAAATATATAGCTCAGATATAGCCCTAACAAGAGATGTGTTTGTCAGAAACACAATGCCCCCTATTGCGCCACTTTGAAAAAAAAAAAATTGTTTTGTTTTTTTTACCTTTGACCTTGAAGGATGACCTTGACCTTGAACTTCCACCACTCAAAATGTGCGAATTTCATGAGAACGCCGCTTTGAAAAAAAATAAATTGACCTTTGACCTTGAAGGATGACCTTGACCTTGAACTTCCACCGCTCAAAATGTGCAGCTTCATGAGAATGCCGCTTTGAATTTTTTTATTTCTTTTACCTTTGACCTTTGACCTTGAAGGATGACCTTGACCTTGAACTTCCATCACTAAAAATGTGCAGCTTCATGAGATTCACATGCATGCCAAATATCAAGTTGCTATCTTCAATATTGAAAAAGTTATGACCAATGTTAAAGTTTTCGGATGGACAGACGCCATATATTGACATTTGACCTTGAAGGATGACCTTGACCTTCACCTTTCACCACTCAAAATGTGCAGCTCCATGAGATACACATGCATGCCACATATCAAGTTGCTATCTTCAATATTGAAAAAGTTATGGCCAATGTTAAAGTTTTCGGACGGACAGACGCCATATATTTGACATTTGACCTTGAAGGATGACCTTGACCTTTCACCACTCAAAATGTTCAGCTCCATGAGATACACATGCATGCCAAATATCAAGTTGCTATCTTCAATAGTGAAAAAGTTATGGCCAATGTTAATTTTTTTTTTGACAGACGGACAGACTGACTGACATACTGACTGACGGACAGTTCAACTGCTATATGCCACCCTACCGCGGGCATAAAAAGTTACACAATACAAAAACAACAAAGGGCAATAACTCTTATCTTAAAGAAAGTGTAGGGTTATGTTTATTGTGCATGGCACTACTCATCATTCATATCAATACATCCACAAAGTTTTATGTTGAAGTCTTGTATTTTATCTGAGATATATCTCTCACAAGTTATATCATACAAAAACAAAAAAGGGCAACTAGAGTTTTGTCACAGACGTGATGAATACCCCCACATGCCGCGCTGACACAGAATATTTTGCATGTTGTCTACACACAAAAACGGGGACAACAAGCTGGATGTTTAAAACACACTAAGTGACACCCTGACCTAGTTTTTGACCCGGCATGACCCATATTCAAACTTGACTTAGACATCATCTAGATACAACTTCTGACCAAGTTTGGTGAAGATGGGATGAAGACTACTTGAATTAATAAGCGGACACCATGCTCAATGTTTAAAACGAACTAAGTGACCCTGTGACCTAGTTTTTGACCCAGCATGACCCATATTCAAACTTGACCTAGACATCATCTAGATTAAGATACAACATCTGACCAAGTTTGGTGAAGATCGAGGAAAACAACTTGAATTAGAGACCCCCTAAACTTCGTTTGTGTGGGTATAATAAGTCTTATTTATGTGTGGGGTTATGGCTCATGTGCATGGCACTTCTCTTCTTTGATATCTATACACCAATAAAGTTTCATGTTGATATCTTATATAGTTTCTGATGTATAGAGATGAAAAGTTTTGTGACAGACGAACAGACTGACAGAATGACAGATTGACGTATGCACAGATGGACAAAACTAATTTGATATCTCTATGGCCGGGGTTAACAATTTACACACAGGAAACAAGTTACCCCAAGTTCATGGCCAATTTTGACCTCAGGGGCATGATGTCGACAAACTTGGAAGAAACCATCATATGTTGCTTACAACAAGAAAATATACTCTGATGCCCAGAGTGGGAACCTTGTCAGTATTGATTCATTAGCCCATTTGAATAAGTCTAACACAAAATTTAGTCAATGTAAAGGTCAAATTGAAGTCAATTTGGATTACCCAACCACTGGTTTACAACGGAAATGGGTATATTTTGCAAAAGCCCTCCACCAAAAAAATCTCTTTGTTCTTAGGTGAGCTCACAACAAGGAAATACATAATAATCATACATGGATTTTAATAACCAATGATGTAAGAATAAAGCATTAAGGCTTCTTTGAAAATGGTATTGTAATGTTAATTATATAATATTCCATAATGTATAATAAAACCAAAGGTACCAAAACAAAATGTTATTAATTGTTTTATAATTTACATTCTCCATTAAAGGGGCCTTTTCACAGATTTTGGCATTTTTTTAACATATTCATTAAATGCTTTATATTGATAAATGTAAACATTGGATCATAAAAGCTCCAGTAAAAAATCAAGAAAAAAATTTAAAAAAGGAAAAGAACATTGCCCGGAGCAGGTTTCGAACCAGTGACCCCTGGAGTCCTGCCAGAGTCCTGAAGTAAAAACGCTTTAGCCTACTGAGCTATTCTGCCGAGTACACATTCTTGACGTATTTTATACCTTATATAAGCAATCTTCGTAGTTTTACAAAATTTAACGACAAAAACAGAACTCTCCAAATTATTCAATCGTTTCGCGTTGCAACGCTTTATAATTTTTAGGTTTTAAAATCGTCAAAAGATGCATATAATGGCTATATTAGAGCATGGTTAATGTTCAGTATTACTGTTTCCTCACAAATATCATAACCAAAACGAAAACTTACGAATCTGAAACAACTTTTTTCAATTTTGTCAATTTACCAAAGCGTGAAAAGATCCCTTTAAGTCCCAATCAATAACTTGCAACAAGTTCTGGTTAACTTTAAACTTATACTGGCAGAATTCCAATTAAGTGGCCTGTTAAAAACGAATGATTATATGACCTCAATTTTAACTGACTATTAATGGTTAGTATTGTGGTACATGGAACTATTTATGGACCTCATTGGATTTTGTATACAGGCTGATGGAACTTTTGCAAAGACTGTGGGTTTATAGGAGACAATATTTTACTTACCATGAGCCAGATCATGCAGTAGAAGGACATGGAAGAGTGGCCTGAGGGAAATGACAGTCTGAAATACAACAGTTTACATACCTTTACACTTATATTGGCCTTATACAAGGTTGCCAGATATATTGTTTAAATCAGGTTAGTAAGTGATTATATCAGTCAATGTTAAGAGGTAGGTCATATTACCCATGACAAACTATGAAGTCATAATTTTCAGAAAATACGAACATGTAACATATTTTTTACCTCAAAAACAACGAAAAAAGCCACAGGCCTGTTGTCGCTCATCCGAAACGGTAAGTAACTGAACAATTTTGATGTTTTTAAAACCATTTTCGAAATCATCCCAGATATCATAATAAGAAATGCTCCGAGCAGTGCCGTGATGTTTGGACAAAGAAATGCTCGAAGCAGTGTCATAATGTTTGGACAAAGAAATGCTCGGAGCAGTGTCATGATGTTTGGACAAAGAAATGCTCGGAGCAGTGTCATGATGTTTGGACAAAGAAATGCTCGGAGCAGTGTCATGATGTTTGGACAAAGAAATGCTCGGAGCAGTGTCGTGATGTTTGGACAAAGAAATGCTCCGAGCAGTGTCATGATGTTTGGACAAAGAAATGCTCGGAGCAGTGTCATGATGTTTGGACAAAGAAATCCTCGGAGCAGTGTAATGATGTTTGGACAAAGAAATGCTCGGAGCAGTGTCATGATGTTTGGACAAAAAAATGCTCGGAGCAGTGTCATGATGTTTGGACAAAGAAATTCTCGGAGCAGTGTCATGATGTTTGGACAAAAATATAATGCCTAGAGTGTTCACAAGGTATACAAGTCCAGAATAATTATTTGTATTATTATTTTTTTATTCAAATATAAGCTACATGTATTGTTTTATCCAAAAAGTATGGTGAGCTTACCTGGCCTCTTCAATGGCTGCTGTGTCTTTCCCTGTGCAGATATCTTCAGTTATGTAGCCTGCAACACATGGTGAACAGTAAAGAATAGTAAATGAACATCCACCTACAAACTTTAGAATGATTAAATAATGTTTGCTGAAATTGAGAATATTTAATAAATATTCACGGACACCAACAAACTTCAAAATTATTTTATGGCACATCAATTTCAACTATTTCTGAAGAACAAACTTATATTCAAAGATAGAACCTTTGTAGAACAAATGAATAGAAACAGGATTATAGGGATAATACACATTTTCGAGGGCATGATCATCTGCGGGCACTCGAAAATCCGTTTCGGATTTTGAGTACGCCCGCAGATGATCATATCAGAAAATGTGTATTTTTGCTATTATTGCATAAACAAATTACACATATGTATACCAAAATTAATTAAAATAACATTGAAAAAAATATGTCTTGTTCATTCGACATCGACAAAATAATTTGATTATTTCAAAATGATGTCACACAGTTCAAGGTTGTGTTTTACATATGCGTCACTCGGTAATCATCAGAAATGACGAGGCTTTACCTTCAGATAGGCAGTTTTCGATTCAAAATGTGTTTAAACAGTGGATTAATGCAAAGTTAAAATGCAGCCGCGCAAAGTAAGAAATGAGGAATTATTTTGGAATTTACAAAAGGAATGTTGAAGGTACATAAACACTTAAATTTACAGCATAGTCTTTTGAAAGTGTTGAGTAAAAAACCTTAACTTCATTGACGTTGCCAATAAAATAAAGCTGTTGTCAAGAGAGTGCAGATGGTATAATTTAACAAGAGGGACATGATCGCCCTGAATCGCTCACCTGACTAACCAAATACAATCCCAACCCAGTTTTCATCAAGATAAACATTCTGACCAAATTTCATAAAGATTGGATGAAAACTAAGACCTCTATTGACTACACAATGTTTTTCTAATATTTGACCTTGTGACCTAGTTTTTGACCCCAGGTGACCCAAATACAATGCCAACACAGGTTTCATCAAAATAAACATTCTGATCAAATTTTATAAAGATTGGATGAAAACTGTGACCAGTCTATTGTCTACACAAGGTTTTTCTATTATTTGACCTAGTGACCTAGTTTTTGACCCCAGATGACCAAAATACAATCCCAACCCAGATTTCATTAAGACAAACATTCTGACCAAATTTCATGAAGATTGGATGAAAACTGTGACCTCTATTGTCTACACAAGGTTTTTCTATTATTTGACCTAGTGACCTAGTTGTTGACCCAAGATGACCCAAATACAATCCCAACCCAGATTTCATCAAGATAAACATTTTGACCAAATTTCATAAAGATTGGATGAAAACTGCAACCTCTATTGTCTATACAAGGTTTTTCTATATTTTCACCTTGTGACCTAGTTTTTGATATAGTGACCTAGTTTTTGACCCAAGATGGCCCAGATACAATCCCAACCCAGATTTCATCAAGATAAACATTTTGACCAAATTTCATAAAGATTGGATGAAAACTGTGACCTCTACTGTCTACACAAACAAATTGTTGACGGTTTTTCTATTATTTGGCCTAGTGACCTAGTTTTTGACCTCAGATGACCCAAATACAATCCCAACCCAGATTTCATCAAGATAAACATTGTGACCAAATTTCATTAAGATTGGATGAAAACTGCAACCTCTATTGTTTAAACAAGGTTTTTCTATTATTTGACCTAGTTTTTGATCTAGTGACCTAGTTTTTGACCCCAGATGACCCAAATACATTCCCAAGCCAGATTTCATCAAGATAAACATTCTGACCAAATTTCATAAAGATTGGATGAAAACTGCGACATCTGTTGTCTACACAAGGTTTTTCTATTATTTGACCTAGTTTTTGATCTAGTGACCTAGTTTTTGACCCCAGATGACCCAAATACATTCCCAAGCCAGATTTCATCAAGATAAACATTCTGACCAAATTTCATAAAGATTGGATGAAAACTGCGACATCTGTTGTCTACACAAGGTTTCTCTATTATTTGACCTATTTTTTGACCTAGTGACCTAGTTTTTGATCCAGATGACCCAAATACAATCCAAACCCAGATTTCATCAAGATGAACATTCTGACCAAATTTCATAAACATTGGATGAAAACTGTGACCTTTAATGTCAAAACAAACAAATTGTTGATGATATTTCAATTATTTGACCTAGTGATCTAGTTTTTGACCCCAAATGACTCAAATACAATCCCAACCCAGATTTTATCAAGATAAACATTCTGACCAAATTTTATAAAGATTGGATGAAAACTGCGACCTCTATTGTCTACACAAGGTTTTTCTATTATTTGACCTATTATGTGACCTAGTTTTTGACCTAGGGACCTAGTTTTTGACCCCAGATGACCCAAATACAATCCCAACCCAGATTTTATCAAGATAAACATTCTGACTAAATTTCATAAAGATTGGATGAAAACTGTGACCTCTACTGTCTACACAAACAAATTGTTGACAGACGCACGCACATACGGACACCGGACATCACATGGTCACATAAGCTAACCATGTCACTTCGTGACAGGTGAGCTAAAAAGTGGATTGAAATATTCATTGCCATTATCCCTGCATGCATGAGGAAACTGGTGCTTATTCAGTTCCCCATTTATGCTTGGAAAGTCGTCAAGGGCTGGAGAAGGGAAGTAACTGCGCGGGACCCAGTTTATGGATATGAAAAACACATAACACTGGCTTGAACAGCAAGTGAATCGCCTTGTTCATACACGATTTCTCCCGTTAAAGCCCTCCATTTGCCAAGTTTCTGCACCCCGCCAGAGGGCATTATAGATAAGAGTTTATGCAAAAATGAAAGATGCAGACCGGTTTATTTACCCAAGACTTCCTTTGGGATAAATTATAGTTCAGATCTTATAGATCAATAGATCAATTTATCTCATGAAATATAACCTATGACATTGTCAGACAGGCAGATCTAATTTAAGTGTAGTTGTTGTTTTTCATAAACCTGTCACATTTTCTTTAACCAGGTATGGGTTATGACAAGAACCCATTTACACATTTACTTGTATGCAAAGCTATGTCCCTGGACGAAAAGATCACAAGTTTTTATTCAACAACTCTGCAGCTTGAGGGAGACTGTGTGGATGCATTAGCCAGCTCTGTGATGGATGATAATAGTGTGTGACATGTGTCCATAAGGCATGCATGCTCCCACACTCCACTTTTAATGTTTCAAACTCAACTTACATGTACAGCAAAGTAGAAATTTTTAAAGTCATCAATTTATAGCATAAATATGAGTGAGAAAAGAGTTTTCAAGCTGTTTAATGGCAAAATGTAACTTTAAACCTTTAAGTCTGACCTTAACCTTTGAGGACAAAAGGGAAGCAACAAGGGGTCTCATTATGGTGGTCAATTGTGGTAAGTTAATTTTAAATTGCATGGTGAATGATAGTTACAGCTTATGCTAGTTTTTCATAGCCAAATTTTAACTTTGACCACTAAATCTTCTTTATATTGACCTTTCAGGTAGGGAGACAGGTGCTTAATGCAAAACATGGTATTATATTTGTCTAAATTGTTACCAAGTTAATATATAAATCCATCAATGTATGGCACAATTATGGATAAGACAGGAATTTTCAAAGGATTCATTATGAAATTTTACCTTTAATCTCTTAAGTTTTACATTGACAGTACTTCTTACTGTCACACAGTATTTAAAAGCAAGTACGGGTATACACTATTTAATGTCAGCATGTCAGCATTATACATTCACAATCTTAAAGCATGAATATAACAAGGGACAAAATTGTCACAAAACCAGGTTTTCATTGTGAAAAAAAAATCTGATAAAGGGAGAAAACTCAAACTGAACTTTTAAAATGAACAAACAAAATTAACCCCCTTTGTAAGTTTGTTTTTAAAAAAAATCTATTTTTAGTCGTGGCGACCTTGACATTGGAGATATTGACGTGATTCTTTCGTGCGACACACGATGGTGAACAAATGTGCCAAATGATTTTAAAATCTCACAATGAATGACATAGTTATGGCCAGGACAAGCTCATTTATGACCATTTTTGACCTTTGAACTCAAAGTGTGACCTTGACCTTGGAGATATCGACGTTATTATTTCGCGCGACACACAGTCCAATGATGGTGAACAAATGTGCCAAATGATTTTAAAATCTGACAATGAATGACATAGTTATGGCCCGGACAAGCTTGTTCCGCCCGCCCGCCAGCCTGCCAGCCCGCCAGCCAGCCAGCCAGCCAGCCGGCCCGCATTCGCCAATCTAATAACCAGTTTTTTCCTTCGGAAAACCTGGTTAAAAAATGCATGATAAATTAAGTATCTTAACTATCTTCTACTATAATAAATCAAATGTTGCTTACTTCAATAAACTTGAAACTACCAAGTTTATGCTGAAACTGACAAGATAACTCTTATATGTTGTTCATCTAGAAATTGTATCTATGTGTTGTATAAATAAGTCTGCACAGACAAATGTGATTTTCAGAATAGTGTACACAACATGTTTTTGTACAGCAATGAGTTTTGGACTTTTAAAGAAAACTATTTGCAATTGTAGAAAAGTCCAATTTATTTGATTTTTTACCACTTTTTCTAAGTTTTTTTATCTAAATATTTATTCATCAACATTTTGTTTGTCTTGAAAATAATATTAATAAGATATCATGTACTCCCTTTTAGATAGTGGTCTTTAGCCTGCATACCAGATGTGATTTAACAACAAAAAACTTATTAATAGCGTTAAGAGGGCTACTTCTTCAGTATGTTATTTTGTAACATGGAAAATGTGACCTTGGGGGTTTTACTGACCAAATTTTCCTAAATCAAATATCTTAAAATGTAGGTTTGAACAAATCCTATCCTAAAATTGGCATCAAAGTGGCCACAGGATAAAGCTACATAAAGCAAGCTATATACAAGTTAAAAAGCCACTTACAGCTTGAAAATAGTTAGTTTCCCAAATGGTGTAGAATAAGGCATATGAAATTACCTGTAGAGGCAGCACATTTGGCTGGGTCAGGTACACAGACTGTCAAGAAGTGGGGCCGTAGCCTCCCAATGGTGTACTTTCCAATGTCCGTCGTCAACTGGGTCAACCCAGCCCCAAAGAAGAACGGGATAACCAGTTGGTAGACAATGCCGATGTAAGTCACCATCTTCAACTCAGCTTTGTGTGCCTTGATGCCTTCTATGGTAAGGATCTGAAATAAATGTGAAAGACAGGTGTAAGGTTATCAGCAAGGTCAAGGAACAAATATAATAAATCACATAGCATGTACTTGCATTAAAATGTATTTATAATAAGCATCAAAAATAATAAATCAATTACAACAAGACAGTTCAAGAGACAGTTTTATCCACTAGTGACATTGACCATGCGCCAGCATGTTGGACCAATGCTTTCAGTAAAAATTTTAAAGGACATTAACTGTTCATCAAAACCCATCAAAGAGTACAAGGAATGAAAATCATACAAGAAAACATAGGTTCAAACATTTGACATATTAGTTTTCTCTTGATTTTGAGTCAGCATGATTAACTTATGCTGACTCAAAGTCAGATGATCAGAATATTTCAGCAAAGTTTCAGGAAAATCTTGAAGATACTATTTTTGACCACAAAGTTTCAGGAAAACCTTGAAGATACTATTATAACAACAAAATTTCAGAAAAACCTTGAAGATACTATTATTCAGCACAAAGTTTCAGGAAAACCTTAACAATACTATTATTAAGCACAAAATTTCAGGACAACCTTGAAGAAGATACTATTATTGACCACAAAGTTTCAGGAAAACCTTGAAGATACTATTATTGACCACAGAGTTTCAGAGAAACCTTGAAGATACTATTATTGATCACAAAATTTCAGGACAACCTTGAAGATACTATTATTGACCACAAAGTTTCAGGAAAACCTTGAAGATACTATTATTAAGCACAAAGTTTCAAGACAACCTTGAAGATACTATTATTGCCACAAAGTTTCAGGAAAACCTTGAAGATACTTTTATGGACAACAAAGTTTCGGGAAAACCTTGAAGATACTATTATTGACCACAATTTTTAAGTTTCAGGTAAACCTTGAAGATACTTTTATTGCCCACCATATTTCATGACAACCTTGAATATACTATTATTGACTACAAAGTTTCAGAAAAACCTTGACGACGCTATTATTGACCACCCTTCTCAAAATAAAATGCACTTTTTAACAAAATACGCTTTAAAAAGTGTATTTTTCTGCATTTTTACCAAAAAGTGTATTTTTTCTGCACTTTTTTCATAATTAAGTGAACTAAAGTGCATTTTTTCTGTATTTTCATTATCTTTAAGTGTATTTTACTGTACTTTTAGTGAATCTTCTCTAGACAAAGTGCATCTTTTTATGCAATAAGTGCATTTTTTTTAATGAAGTGCATTTTTTGTGCATATTAGTGTATCTTCTGATTTGCAAAGAAAATATTCTTTCTGTACAAGTGTAGTTTTAGTGCATCTTCATAAAAAAGAGCAACACTATAGCAACTAACTGAAGTTAAAGGACAGAGATGTAGTGTTTAATAGGAGGATTGTACTGAATTCTTTTTTATCTTCACATAATGTTTATGGTCTTATTGTTGCAATTTGTCTGCTCATAAAATATGTGAATCAGTAGAGCAGCTTTTAAAGGGAAAAGTACAACTAAATCAGGCTGTGGGTAACTAATTAAAAATAATGAAAGTGTCAAAAATATTATGTGGGCGTGCCAGAATCAATTATATCTCCACAACATAAAAAATAAGTATTTGAACTTTCTTACACTGATATTTAACCCAAATTCAATTAATGTCTACCACATTGACTATTAACATACATTTTAAAAGACAATTTAAATAATTTTTATAATATTATTATTATTTGCTTACACCATTCAGTATGTTATATTGAAATATTAACAATTAAATATAATGTGCTAAGTGTGCTGTGTATTATTCAATATTATTATTATTCAATAAATATCAGATAAGATCAGGATCAGATAAGAGATCCATTAGCATCATAAACACTAATCCCTATCAGTGCTCCATCTAGCCCAAACAAAGGGGTGTTTATAGACTTTTGATTGGTTCTGGCACCATCTATTTTAAAACAAACCACTTTTGATTGGTTGGAGCTCAGCAAGTTATTTGGAGCACAGAAAGTTATTTTTTGTAAACATGTGTATATCAACAATAAGTTTGTTGCAAAGAAAATTCAAAGTGGGTGGTTAAAGTGATATGGTCTCATAGTTCAACAACTGCCGTTTGTTTGGAATACTGAAGAACAGCTGTAACAGGTTTGTATTTTCATTTCTGCATATCTTTTTAATTTAATTAATTATGATCATTATCATATTTATGTATTGTCACTGGGAAATGTAAATGGATAAGTAAATGTAATGCAGTTTTAAGGAAAAAAACACCATTTGAATTATTATGGCTGTATTTTATGGTTATTGTCATCTTAAAATTTATTTATACCTATTTCTTGTCATTAATTCTTTCCCCCATATTTAATAAGAACTTTTATATTTTATATTTGAAGGTTAAACCCCAAGGTGAAATTTACATTGATCGGAAGATCCATAGGACAGAATGTGCATCATCGCCTGCCAAAAAAGGGAGCAAAAGGGGGACTACCTGATGTATGGACATTTATACCAGGTTTTACCCTGCACGAGCAGGCCAACTTGAGGGGAACAGGAGTGGGAAACCGCGCCCTGTAGCTTGTCCTTGACCAAGAAAAGATGGATTTGTTGAGAGGTAAAACTATATAATAAAGGTTATTGCATTGTAAAGACGTCACACTTCCGACCAGTTCACACAGCCAAAGGAGACCACATATATTAGTACATTTATAAACAGTATTTTCTACCAAACGTTATTTCTTTAAATTATTTATGAAAAGCGTTAAGTCACATATGATCACGAGATTAAAATTGCAAAAATAAACAAACAAAAACAACAAGCCAACAAACTTGTTTTGATTTAAATTTATGATATTTATAGCAACTGTTGAACAAGATTACCATAACAGCAATATTTAACACTTAAGTATTCAGATCTGATCAGCTGGTGAACTGCTCTATAAAGGGTGGTTTATGAATGCATTCTTTGTAAGGAACAGTGTATAACAACAAATATAGTGACAGGGGCTAAGCTGCTAAATATTGTCAGCATGTATGCAGTGATTTTCCTTGGAAATTCAAAACAACCTGTATATACTGGCTCTCAGAAGGGCATATTTTAGCCCAATAATGAACAAAAAAGGAAGATCTTAAAAATAAGGTATAGATTTATATAAATTTCATGAATACGGTTCATTTATCATATATAAGGATCCAGAATATGATTGAATTGAATGTGCTGCTTTTGTCCATATTAAAAAGGGATTTGGAATTAATGTAATATATAAAAATCTAGTAAATGATAGGGAAAACATTTCAGCTTAAGGAGGGGAAAACTTTAATATTTTTGAAGCGAAAACCACCTGTATTTGGCTGTTAATCAGTAACCGGTAATCAGAGGGGAGAAAAATCACTGGTTTGAGCTTGATATTTAAAGTTGTTAATTCCAGATAGGCAATAGCCCGTTTGAATCCTCTCTTATGTAGATATGTAACCTTTGTTTTTGCTTTTAAAGGTTTAACATTCTAATAAAGTGTGTACTTATCTATTGAATTGTACTTTTTGTTTTTTATGTATGTGTTTACACAAACCTTTCATTTAAAGAATGAATGCTGGCTTCAAAATGCTGGGATTTTTTAAAAATTTGGTAAATTTTTAAGCATACTAATTTGAAGTGATGAAAAGTACACTTGAGCGAATAATGCGCTTAAAAAATTCACTTCCAACCAGGGCTCAGCCTAGGTTCAAACTTGAGGGAGAAGTGACTTCTCCCTGAGCTGAAATTAGGGAGAAGTGAGGCCACTAGAAGGAGAAGTGATTTCTGTTTGGCGTTTAATAAAATTTTCGCTTGTTTTATACCTCTCATTACACCAAGCCTAAGTATCATCATAAATGACAAACAAATACTATTTTCAAATTCAATAAATCCTTACATATTAAGTCACATAAATCAATTCATACAAATAAAACGTGTGATTTCCATGTGCATCATAAAAATAAACAGTACTTTAATTATGCAATGACAATCCAAACCCTATTTACATCATAATGTACATGATAATTAGTAAGTGATAACATGATAATTAGTTAGTGATTTTTTTCACCCAATTGGGAACAGGTCCGGTACCAATGCCATTGGAAATTCTTCGCGTCATGAAATCACCAAATTGTGGTAAAAACAAGTCAACAAAACACAATCTTAATGCATGGGACATATAGTATATCTATTACTGTTTATCCGAATGTATACATATCCGAAATATGTACACTTGAGAATGCCTTACCTGTTTCATTTAATAATCCAAATACTCCTTGTTGTTATCTGGTTTAACAAACCTTATTACACGTACATGTTTGTTAAATCCAGTTAATGCTTTCTCCATTATTAAATCACCATTACTTGTAATTTGAATCGCCAGCTTTGAATTGAACGCGGGTTAAATGTTACAATACATCTGCCATTTGCAATGTCGAAGGTCATTCATGAGTCATGACGTAGCAATTTTATTCTACTCGGATAATTTATATCTAATCGAGGAAATGTGTTTTCTCAATGTCTATTGTGTAGTATTAGGACTTGTTAGTATAAAAATGAACTGTGATTCCAGTTTATATAAGATGGGTGTTACTCGTAATTATCGGTGGATTAACAAACGGACAAAACTCGCTGGACTTTTACAGTAGTGGATCTACGTAATTAATAGACCTTTGATCAATTTTGTTTTTCTTTAATAAGTTTTCCGACTTTCTTTAACCGTGCCGTCTGCCAAAAACCTGTAATTATCGAATGGTCAATGAATTATCACGAAATCATTAGACAACTTACAGCACGCGCAAAAAGGTTGCGGTATATAAAATAAAGTCGTTTACGTATGGATACTGTAGATAAAATTATGGAAATTAGCACTACAGTTTGCACGGGTGGGTTGTTAGTTTTCGTTTATATGGTTATAAATTAATGTCTGACAAAATGAATTGCACATCGACTGGATAATTAGTGTCTATGAGTTTTGAAACACGAAACAAGTAAACAGTAGAACATACTAGAATAAATCGTATTCATATTTACTGTTGGGAATGTGTTGCGCGTGTAAACTTTTTTTTGCGTAAATACATGTCTATAACGACGTCATTTCATCGCTCAGATAAACTACTGCATATGTATATACAATGCGCGCGTTCTCATTAGTAACTATCATGTTAATGTACCGCTTAACTCCGCCTACAAGGCGTGTACTAATTGGGCTTGCAGAACAGAGAACTATCCAAACTGTCGGCGAAATGACACTCGCTATGATCTTTTGATCGAAACCGTTATTGTTTGGAGTGAATGCCCATGTATGCTAGTTGCCTGGATAAGCTTTCACAGCAGTCGATCTTTTGCTGTGATAATAAACTGATAACATAACAAGCGTCATCGGTGACTTTATGACATGTGAAAATATAGAATTTTTAGATGAAAAAGTTGAGAGAAAAAAACGTCGATGTTGTAAAAAAGGAGGCGAAGTCAACTTCTCCTTCATGTAATTTAAGGGCGACATTATTATGTCCCAGGCGAAGATGTCGCCCACGTCGCCCTCACGGCCGAGCCCTGCCAACACTTCATAAAGTGCATCATTTGTATGACTGAAAATGCACTCAAGTGTATTAATGCGCTTAAAAATTCACTTTTAATACTGTAAGGTGTATTATTTGTATGACTGGGAATGCACTCAAGTGTATTAATGCGCTTACAATAATTCACTTTCAATTTTGTAAGGTG
Source organism: Dreissena polymorpha (assembly GCF_020536995.1). Lineage (NCBI taxonomy): Eukaryota > Metazoa > Mollusca > Bivalvia > Myida > Dreissenidae > Dreissena > Dreissena polymorpha. The sequence goes on along the minus strand of NC_068358.1, from coordinate 20,994,147 downwards.
TATTATTTGTATCAGTGGAAATGCACTCAAGTGTATTAATGCGCTTACAAAAATTCACTTTGAAAACTCAATGAAGAGTTTTATTTGTATGTCTGGAAATGCACTCAAGTGTATTAATGCGCTTAAAAAATTAACTTTGAATACTCCATGAAGTGTATTATTTGTATGAGTGTATTAATGGGCATTAAAAAATTTACTTTGACCATGAAGTGTATTATTTGTATGTCTTAAAATACACTCAAGTGTATGAATGCACTTAAAAATAAACTTAAGCGCACTTATTATCATAATAAACGCACTTTAGTGTATTATTTCGTGGAAAAAATACACTTATATGTGTAAACACACTAGTAAAAAGTGTTTTTTTTAACAGAATAAAATGCACTTGTTAAGCAAAAAATACGGTGCCAATAACATGCGCATTAAATGCGCATTTAGTGCACTTTTTCGAGAAAGGCAGTCACAAAAATGAAGGCTCAACTTTGTGACATTCCAGACCTTAAGCAAGTATGACTGACTAATGCCCTTTGCGCATTGTCTGAATAACCATAATATTCTAACTAAGAGTTTATGAGATATTGATTTGACATTAAAATAAAACGAGGGCTTACACTTTGACCTCAAAAGTATGACCTTTACCTTTAGCCAGCTTGAATGACTCTAAATTTCAGCACATGGTCGAAAAGAGGCAAACTTGAGGAAGTTTTAATGCTTATAAAATTATAGCACATAATGACTGGAGACAAGTGCTACAGACTATCTGAATAATGGACATATTAAGATCATTGCTATTATTCCACTCCCACTTTGTGATGGGGGATAAATAAGGTAGCATTTGCTATGGACTTATTCCACAAACACATTTTTTTCCTAACTACATGTAGTAAATTAATAATTCATCAAAACTATTGGCAAAAACCATGTGTTTATATTATGGATATTATTTAACAAGAGCCCCCTGAATCGCTCTACTGCTATAAACACTGTGCAAGTTTGGAAAAAATCAGATGGAAACTGTGTACTTAAAGTAATAATTACTATTCAAATAAATGAAAATGTCGTACAATTGTTCGTAAAATAAACTTAACGAATTAAAAATCAGTGTTCCTTATGGCAATTGCCGAAATTTCAACGTCAGATGTGGTCTGGTAAAATAGATGTTTGAAGAAACAAAATGATCCTTTTCATTATTGTTTTGCATATCTATTCATACGACACATGGACACTAAAATGGTGTTTGTGTGTCGTATGAATTGATATATTCGCGGGAAATATAAATGGAATTAAGACTTATTAATTTCTAAATATAAATTAATAATATTTATTTTCGTGGAAACGAATGTTGTTTACTGGTTTCTATAGATACGATTACGGATGTAACGTTATGTACGGAATGCTTCGGTTGAGTTCGTTAAAACAATGAAATTACGCATTTCCGTACCACGTGATATTACGTCATTCCACCTTTTGCAAACTGCCTGTGCTTTTGTTCGGATCGTCAACAATCTTAATTTAATTTAAATCTCAAATCATCTAAAATAATGCAGTGTGGAACAAAGCGGAAATTACAGGAAAATGTGGAGGAGGTTAGAGAGGACGATACCCGGCTCTTACAGCCGGACCCAGGTAGAGGCTTTATTGATTTTGAGAAGATAATAAGGGCATCTAAAATCGTGTACCCTATTAATACACGTAACGTTAAGGGGTGCGGTGCTAGCGGGGAATCAGCGTCAACTCTAAGTTACCCGGTAATCGAAAATACACAAGTTCAATCTCTTGCTTCGGCTATTAATCGGGGTCAAAACATGATCAGTTGTCAGGAATTAACGCGCTTATCAAATGATGACTTGGCTGCGCACGTGCCAACCGCATTGAAACAACAAATTTCTAGAGGCGAATATGTCAATTTGGCTTTACTGTTAAAAGGTGCCTTCGAATTATCCGCTTTTTGTAATGTTAGTGTTTTGCAACTTTCGGCAGAGGGCACTCTTGAACAGCACCCTAAGGAGTGTAGGGATAAAATCCATAACATCGAACGGTGGTCGGACGCTTTCTTGATTTATGCCTCAATCTACCTTAGCACGCGACCCGATAAAGTGCAGGAGATTTTGCATTACATGTGGACAATTCCAAGTGTGCGTCACGTCAGGGGGGATTTGCATGGCGAGAGTATGATGAACAGTTTTGTCTGCGCCAGGCCTTGCACCCCAAGTCTTGGGCGTCAATCAATAATGATCTTTGGTGGCGATGCGTGCAAACACGGCCCCTGAGCGACAGGGGACGCCAAAAGCTAATAACTTGTGTCACCACTTTAACGAGGGACACTGCATGTGGCCCAATTGTCGGTTTACACACGCATGTTCAGAATGCGGATCTCAAAATCCAGTCATTAACTGTCCTTTGCGCCTCCGCCCTATCAGTGTCGCGGGGGCGCCTCGTTTTCAAAGGGGACGGGGATTTCATCGATTTAGACCATGGCCCCAATGGCTCGGGAACAACCGTGGCACCCCAAATAGGTTCTAAATCGATCGCTAATTTTCCCTGTAATCATGACCTACTTAATCTCGCACCATCTCCGGTGAATATCAAAATATTACGTGAATATTTAACATCGTATAATTCTACAGATAGAAATGACCTTTTAAATGGTTTTACAAATGGGTTTTCAATGCATTATAACGGACCCAGAGTCAGTAGATTTAGTAAAAACTTGAAGTCTGCAATCGCAAATGCGGACATAATTCAAGATAAGATAAATAAGGAGATTTTGGCTGGGAGGTTGGCTGGGCCTTTTAGCGAACAACCTTTTTCTAATTTCATGGTTTCCCCAGTTGGCCTGGTGCCAAAAAAGACACCAGGTGATTTGAGGATGATTCATCACCTTTCTTTTCCTGAGGGTTACTCAGTTAATGTCTTCATTGATAAAAAAGACTCATCCTCTCAGTACACAAATTTCGATGAGGCGGTTCACATGGTTCAAGATTTAGGGCGACACTGTAAACTTTTCAAAATGGATCTTAAGAATGCATTTCGCCAACTACCAGTTCAGCGAGAAGATTTCAAAATACTTGGCATACAGTTTAATTGCATGTTTTATGTGGAAAAAGCCTTACCATTCGGAGCTTCAGTCAGTTGCAAAACATTTGAACAGTTTTCCTCATTCAATGAATTCTGCCTTAAGAGTAAAATGTCATCGGGCAAGCTTATACACTATTTAGACGAAATTCTGGGTGGCGATAAATTTGAGCTAGGTTGCCGCATAAATTTGTGAAATTTATTGTGGCAGAAAATTCTGTTTGCCGGGGGTCAGACGGGCATGCGCATTTATTCTAAAACATTTATCTGAATGGACTCTGTGACTACTTGCGTAGTTTATAATCCTTGTCCTTTCGGGTAATTCCAAGTTCTTAAAGTTTAAGCTTAAAAAATAGTAGCAATACCATAGGGTAAAAACATTAAGGTGTCAAATCGCTGGTTGAGCGATAAGTTGTATTTTAATGTCCCATTAAGTATGTAAAAAGGTACAAGTAATATTATCACAAGTGTGGCAATAAAAGTGTGATCACAAGTGTAGTGATCAAGTAAAAGTATTATCTCAAGTGCAAAAAAAGTGTGATCACAAGTGTAGTGATCAATGTCCAATTAAGTATGTAAAAGGTTCAAGTAAAAGTATTTGATCACAAGTGTAGTGATCAAGTAAAAGTATTATCGCAAGTGCGAAAAAAGTGTGATCACAAGTGTAGTGATCAATGTCCGATTAAGTATTGAAAAAGGTACAAGTAAAAGTGTTATCGCATCACAAGTGTAGTGATCAAGTAAAAGTATTTTCGCAAGTGCGAAAAAAGTGTGATCACAAGTGTAGTGATCAAGTAAAAGTATTAGTGTGTCATTAAAGGTGTCATTTAAAAGTGTGATAGCGCAAGTGTAGCGATTATCATGTAAAAGTGTGATCCAATGGTCAAGCGATTGGTAGAATTAGGTTTAGCCCAGCAAAGCATATGGTTCTTCCTAGTTTGGTCGCTTGATGAGCAATAGCATTTTTTATTTTGGGCACGCGGTGTTGCTACTATAACGGTGTTACTTCACATTTGGTAATTTTAACGTGTGCTCATCCACCTCCAGTAGGCATATTTTCAAAGTAGCAGGTTTCCACGAGTGAGTAGCCGATCTTTCGGGGCTCGTGGTTACCACCGGCTGTTTTTTCTTTGTGTAACGCTGCGGGCTTTTATATCCCACTTTTTACTCGTATAATATATTAAAGAGATCTGTTAGTGAATACTTTATGCATTCTATTACCTTTTTTGTGATGTTTATTGGGAGGTAAAATATATTGGAATCGGGTCATTAAACTAGTTAACTGGAGTAATGTGTTGTTTTATCGTTGCACTAGTCATAAAATAATTGTGGCCACAAATAAATAAAAATGAGCATTTTGTATCTACAAAAATCTATGTTATCATACCACATCTAGCCTTGAAATTTTGGCTATTGCTATAAGAAACACTGATTAATAAGGTGTTAACTTTATTTTTCGAAATACTTAACGAAATTTTCGTTGATTTTGAGCGTTATTGAGTCTTTAATCGCGCAAACAAGAAGAATTTTCTCAAATTCAAGGGGAGATTTTTATGTATTTCTTTCTCCGATACTGCTCATATTCAATAGGGTTCAAGTCCTCATTGATATAAAGAAATTGTGCAAATTTGGAAATAATTGGATGAAAACTGTGGAATTAATTGCGTAAACAAGCGGGATTTAAAAATTTTCTCATATTCAAGGGGAAGTCATTCTGGACGTATTGCTTCAATATTGCTCTTTTTAAAAAAGGGTTTGAGTCCTCATTGATATAAAGACACTGTGCAAGTTTGCCAAGAATTGGATGAAAATTATGGACTTAATCACATAAAAAAAAATGAATTTTCATTTTTTTCTCAAATTCAAGGGGAGATCAATCTGGACTCCGATATTGCTCATTTTCAATAGGGTTTGACCCATCATTCAGATAAAGACACTGTGCAAGTTGGGAAATGAAGCACGCACACACGACGGAAACCACGCCATGACATAAGCTCTTCAGGGCTTCGGCCAGTAGAGCTAAAAACTGGAAAGTCGAAATCTAAGTTTTCAGTTGTATGTGAAAAAATATGACAGTCGATTACAGCCATACAATGACAAAAGTCACTTACAGCAACAATAGGGCAAAAGTCACTTACAGCCATACAACTTCAAAATCTACTTAAAACTTTACAAGGTCAAAAGTCATTTACAGTCTTTCAAAGTCAAAAGCTAATTACAGTCACAAAAGAACACAAGCAACTTTCAGCCATACAAGGTAACAAGCAACTTTCAGCTAAACAAGGTTAAAAGCCACTTACAGCTTTATAAGGTCAAAAGTCATTAATAGCTATTAAAGCTCAAAAACCGCTTAAAGATATACAACATCAAAAGCCATTTACAGCTAAAACAATGTAAACAGCCACTAACAGCTACAAACAGTCAAAAGCCACTTACAACCATACCTTGTACAAGGTTAAAAGCCACTTACAGCTATACACGGTAGAATGATGCCCACAAACCCTGCCACCCATGTTGGTACTGTGTTCGAGAGGTAGGGGTGCATCAATGTCTCGTCATTGCAGTAGAAGCCTCGGTGGTACGGCTTGGCATAATAGTACAGGATCAGCACAGGCAAGGCAACTGGGACACCACAAATACAAGGAGTTTAATTGAAGCATTATTCTACATTTTGGGACAAGCATTTAAATTGCACAAAGTTTTGACTCTTGCAATTTACCTTCCTTCTATCATGTTTAAGCAACTGTTGCAAAATATACACAAAGGGTACCTTCAATAACATCAAAATATACTTTATATCATACTATATTTGTGTTTGCATGGTTAAAAACTAAAATTTATGCATATTAGTATTGACAGGGCTTTTAACAAATATGCAAAAACAAAAGAACTATGTAGTTGACAGATGTTAAGTAATGCTGTTTACAATGTTATGTAGATAACCGATGTTAAATAATCATGTTCACGGTGCCTAACCAATACGGATAATACTGGAAACATTTGTACTATTCCGGATAATACGCAAAATGGCAACGGATCACATCGGAAAATAAACAAGGTAAAAAGCAGGATGCACCTAGTATTGGAAGCAAAATTGGCCACAAAACCACATTAAAATGCCAAATACTATTGCTCATGAAACATTATGGTATTTCAGCTAATGATGTACTTCAAAATTCATTATGTAAATAAAACATTTTATCAAAACGAACAAAAACAAATGAACCATACCAACCTCATAGTCATGAAATAGTTTTAAATACTTGTTTTTTTGTTACTGGAGAGAAAAAACATATGATACTACTACATGTACTTTACATTGTTGATATAATCATTAAGAAGTTTAATGAAGTTGTAGGAAATTACTGGCAACTTCGAAAACGTGAGTATTTGCATTTTAAAAGGATCGCATATTAATTTCACAGGCACAACACACGAAACCACAAAATACTGGCACCGGATAATGTCCGGAAACACAACACTGTATAATACACGAAATCAATTGATACATGTGCAGATTATTACGTGCTTTCCAGCATGTTTTATAAACAACATGTTCACATCGTAGGTTCAACGTTTAATATAGTAATGAAGTTGGTGACGAATTTTGAACTTAACCAGTATGGCTGCAATTTCCAGCCATGTGCTTGAAACTCAAATATATTCATAACGACATGTGTATATAGGTTTCTACATTGTGTGAGACAAAAATCGTACCGTAATCATTAAACGCAGATATTTGTTACGCGTATTATTTCTTGTAAGAAAAGCTTATGATCTTAACTTCCAGGTATTGCGCAATAGACATTAAAGCACCCATGAAATGTCATTTCACTAGTACCTCCTGTTGTATATTTAAATTCAAATTAACCGCTAGATTAATTTACATTTTACTCTGATTTTTAGCAGATGGCTGCATTAATGTAATTTGTTTGGGTGTGTATTTCTTTGTTTACAGAAATCATGCATTTATTTCACCATCGAAGCGCGAAAAGCAGAAACTAAAATCTAAATGGTCCGATATAAGTAAACCGAATGAAGTCTCAAGGGGCTGTTTGCCATTACGCTGCAACCACAAATGTGATGAATCGAAGATTCTGCCGCCAACCACTCGTCTAGGCAAAACATTGCAGGACAATAGGATAGTGTACATTTTATTCTGTCAACCTAAAAAGAGACATTGAAGCTAACTTAATTAGGTTGAGTCAGTGTTCTAACCTGCAACTACCACATTAAGACACCAAACTGTTCAACACATTATAGAACGAACTATATTTGACACTGTAAAAAACAATTTTATTCAGTACAATGATTTTGGTTCATTCATGCTTGCATGGTTTATACCAAAAGTTCATTACTTTACAAACACTTCAAGAATGTTAATTAAATATATAGAGAAATTAATACGCCTTTATTAAAATATTTCAGAGTTCATAACATTAATTTTAAAATTATGTCATTTAAAATTAAAAAATATCTGAAATGGTAACAATTATGTACATTGTAAACATGACAAGTTAAGGGATGTCATCTATTTATGTTGATATATTTTTTATCGATATGAACACTGTCTACTAACAGTATTAAGAAAATAATTATGAAACTAGACAAATACAGGATTCCAATAAGTAGTACACTGTATACGACTGTCTGCACAGCTTCACTATTTTCATAAGAGTGATAAATGATTCGGTGTCATACATGCCAGAATTTTTTAGGTCCAAAGCAGGACATTCCAAAAAAAATTGTCGGGACATTTGACCAAAAAGCAGGAAACCTAAAACGATCTATCATTCCACCTTTACTGTAGTCAGTATAGTACTAACAAAAACTCTTGATACTTTTATTCAAGACATAAAACATCTGATATGAAGCATGAAATCTAAAACCTAACAATAACAGTTTTATTAAATAAGACAATAGCAAAAAACGAAGATAATATTCATCTTTTTAGAGTACAAAATCTGGAACATTACGACAAGAATACTCATTATATTACTTTCAATGGCAAACATTAACGCAGGGGAGGTTATCCAGTACACTGAAAGTACGGGTTACAGTACTATCTAACGAACTGTTACATCAGCTTGACACGGAATGCGCGGCCGTACACATTTCCGAGGTAGGATTTTGGTGGAAGCAAACCGTCTTTGTGTTCATTTTAACTGCCAACAACTTAATTGGAGTAGGGTCAAACTGTCATGCATAGCACCTCGTTGTTTTTATTACAATTACACCCAATTACTCTAGACAGGATGGGTATCACTTATTGGACTGTTTGTTGCGATTTTGGTATATTGCACATTCGGATTATCCCGCTATTTTGGAACTAAACATTGAATGTAAAAGACTCATTAATGACGTAGAGTTAATTTTACAAAACAATTTGTTAAACGTTTCAAACAAAGACAAAAACAAACACATTTTTAACATTTATTTCATTATAATACAACTATCGAAAGCAATAAGCGACCACTATCTTGAAGACCACCATGGTCTGAATGCCTGATAAAATCAATAATTAGCCGATAAATCGCTGATAAGGTGTCATAAACAACACAGGTACACACGAGAAGTAGAATCGGATTGTTAATTGGGGGCAATAAAGGGATTAGCAGTGGCAAGTGTTAGCGAAACAGAGCTTGAATAGCGCATTTTATTGGGAACCTATAGACCTTACATCGTTTTTTAACGAATGTCGGGACAAATCGTCTCATATCGGGACGCCGGGACAAAGGGCCCAAAAGTGGAACTGTCCCGCCGAGATCGGGATGTCTGGCATGTATGTTCGGTGTACCCACATGCACATAATCAATTACATATTTCCAAACATAATTGAACTACCGGTAAATCTCTATAACTTCAGTAACATTGGCCATGACAGACTTCAACAAAATCTATAGACAATAACAATACACAACAAGAATTAAAATTATGTTTTTTGGTATCTACAACAAACCTTAAATTTTGATGCAAACAAGAAATGTGTTTGTCGGAAACACTATGTCCCCTTCTGTGCCGCTTTGAATTTTTTTTTTCCTTTGACCTTGAAGGATAACCTTGACCTTTCACCACTCAAAATGTGCAGCTCCATGGGATACACATGCATGCCAAATATGAAGTTGCTATCTTCAATATTGCAAGTTATGGCAAAATGTTAAAGTTGGAGCAAACAAACCAACAGACAGACCAACAGACAGACCAACAGACAGGGCAAAAACAATATGTCCCACACTATAGTGGTGGGGGGCATAAAAATGTTTTTACAAGCTAAAACAAATATCTTCCAAATATTTGGCTAACTAAATATCGTTTGTAGCAAGTTTTTTTCCTATATTTGTTGTCACATATTTTGCACTCATATAACTATTATTGTCGACAACAATTTCAACTGAACATTCTACATGTAAACAGCTATCTAATGGTTGCTTGGTGGCCTTTTCATGTTCATGATTGTTGCAGTCCACCTCAAACAATAAATTATCAACTCCAGACTCGACATTGTGAGGGAACAGTTACAGATAAAAACACACAACTTTCCTGCTTCTTTTCAGTCTCTGCAGTTTCAAACCCGTAAAAAACATCAGTCGGTCGTGTCATTCTGAAATAAATTATCATAATTATAGCAATTGACATGTGCTTGTGTTCCGACGTCATGGGTTTGAGCTTATCAATTGGCACACTTTCCTCCGTGGTTACTTTACACATGCCATGGGCATAGCAGTTAATCAAAGCAGGATAAATTGTTCCAATAAAGTTTAAAGTTAATGATACTCAGAAATTGTACAATTACTCAGTCCACTGCTATATCCAATCCAAGAAATATCGAACAGTAACCATGAGTCCATTTAAGTAACTTATCAACTGAGACTATACTTACCATATTCTATCTCAAACTTCAAAGTAAGATGCCAGGGCACTGAAGTCTGAAACAAAAAGAATACAGTAATGAGTGAATTATGAAATGAAAACTTGTGTATGTTAAACATACATTGTGTACAAATAAAAGAGATACTAACTATAAATGTTGATAATGAATTACATGTAATCCAAAAATGACAAATACCTAACTTTGTGTGCACTTGAAGAGTACAATTGTAAACAAGTATCATGATTGGGGAAGTATCTCTAAATCTTAAACTGTAGGTTACACAAAACTTATTTCCCCTAATATTAAATATAATAATCAATTATAATTATAATCCCACAAAAGTAAACAAAAATGGTTAAAAAAGACTTATTATACAACAATCATATTTTACAATTAACTCGGCTAAACTGGTCTTTAAACTTTCTTTTTCAAATTGTTATCGAATCGTGTATATAAATTTTATATTTAAACAATCAACAGGTTCTTATATCTTATAAATATTATTGCTGAATCGGTCTTTCAACAATAGCACGCGTTCTACATCAGATTTTTTAAGAACCAATACCATGTGTAACCTTAAATGCCTAGTTTTAATAACCTTTTTTAGTGTAGGGTCAAGACATCTTTCATGCGTTCAGACAATGGTCAGGGCAGAGGGAGGAAAAGTAACAGACCCATTTAATTTAACAATATAAAATCAAGAAATTCTTAAAATGATTACCATATCAGCAGAATCCAATACATTCTATAAACGTGCTATACATGTACTTCAATTCATTAGTCTCGGCTATTATCCGGTGCCTACTTCATGCATTATCCGGTGCCAGCAATCGACACATAAAATAGATGTTTTTTCTACAAACTAAACTGTCACTCATAATGGCAATGATTTAACAATAATTATGCTGCCGTTTCATCAGAAAACTAGCTCCGAAATTTGAATTTCATTGTTAATATGGACCAATATCTTCATTTTACTTCTGTTTCCACAGGTTTTGTTCATAAACTGTTGGACAATATAGGTTCCCACTGCATACTTACGTTTTTGATACTGAGCACGAGTATAAAATTTACTGAATGAATGTCTTAGTTGTTCCATGGAATATTGGTTTGGTATAAAATGTTACAGTAAAAAGAGAATACTGAAATAAAAGAACACACTTACCTCAAAACAGTCAATATATTTCTGATATGATCCGGTGCCGTTTCGGGTATTATCCGGAAACGTTCAAATGTTTCCGATATTATCCGTATTGGTTAGGCACCATGATGTTAACAATGTTATGTGTTGCCATTAACTGAAGTAAAGTGATGCTGTTAGCTGATGTCAAATGATGCTTTAAACTGATGTAAAGTGAGGATGTTGACTGATGTAAAGTGATGCTGTTAACTGATGTAAAGTGATGCTGTTAACTGATATAAGTGATGCTATTAACTGATGTAAAGTGATGCCATTAAGTAAACAGATGTAAAATGATGCTGTTAACTGATGTCACGTGAGGATGTTAATTGATGTAAAGTAATGCTGTTAAATGATGTAAAATGATGCTGTTAACTGATGTAATGTAAGGATGTTAACTGATATAAAAATGATGCCGTTAACTTATGCAACATGAGGATGTTAACTGATGCAACATGAGGATGTTAACTGATGTAAAATGATGCTGTTAACTGATGCAAATTTATGCTGTTAACTATGTAACGTGAGGATGTTAACTGATGTTAAATGAGGCTGCTAACTGATGAAACATGAGGATGTTAACTGATGTAAAGTGATGCTGTTAACTGATGCAACATGAGGATGTTAACTGATGCAACATGAGGATGTTAACTGATATAAAATTATGCTGTTAACTAATGTAAAGTTATGCTGTAAACTGATGTAATGGGAGGATGTTAACTGATGTAAAATGAGGCTGTTAACTGATGTAAAATGAGGATGTTAACTGATGTAAAGTGATGCTGCTAACTGATGTAAAGTGATGCTGTTAACTGATGTAAAATGATGCTGTTACTGATGTAACGTGAGGATGTTAACTGATGTAATGTGAGGATGTTAACTGATGTAAAGTGATGCTGTTAACCCATGTAAAATGATGCTGTTAACTGATGTAACATGAGGATGTTAACTAATGTTAAATGAGGATGTTAACCAGTGTCCGACAAATCGGTTGCCCGGAGCCCGGGGGCTACCGAAATTTTTCATCGGGCTACTGAAATTTTCCAGCTCACGCCCGCTGGGCTACTATAAATCTATAAGAGCGGGAGCCCGGTTTTTTGACAGACAAAAGTAGAATAAACAAGCTGACCATGTGTTTGTACACTGTGTATTGCTTATAATCCATTAACAAAGTGCAATCAATTATCTAATCAGTCACTGATCACTTGTGGTAATGTCGATTGTAAACAGTAACTGTGTATTTTAATCATCCAATCAGAATCAACATTGTCGTCTGCTAATAATATAATGAGAGCCGGTTAGATAGTTTGTGCACACGATGCAACGTCATTTCGCAATTTAGAATTCTTTGTTAACAGCAACAATGAGTAATAGCGACAATGTTTTTGATGTCGTTAAATATTCAAGGACGCCGAACATTAAATAAATCAAAACAATTGCGGATTCTTCAAAACGTCAAAAAAAACGAAAATGAATATTAATTACAACGGTGTGAACGAACGCTGCTAATTAGTGTGCATTGTCAATTAATGATTGGATTAAAGGAGCGCCTGTTAATCGTTAATCCTATATATGCCCAATTTATATTTTTAAAACCAAATTATGGGTGGGTAATATAGACGATAAGATTTATAAACACAAAAGTTTGAAATTTTCGAAAGTGTCAAATGAATTTTGGCCTATGGTTCTATTTAAAGATATGATGAAATAAGCTCCCAATCAGGACCGTTGTATTGCAACATGCGTAAATCACCTGACACGGTTTGTACGCGTCGTGTACAGCTATTTTAGGTTGCAAATTCTACATTAAATAAATGAATTTCTTTGTCCAGATAAAAAGCGCGCGAAAATTGGCGTGGGTGTATTTATTTGTAAATAAAAATTTCGTAGCGGGTACAACATTGAGATCATTTAAGTTCCATTAAAAGTTTCGTTGTGAATTTCAACTAAAGTACCGGGGTATCTCGCGAATTATTTGGCATTGACATTTCCTCTTGATAAAATATAATGTAAACATGCTGTATCGTTACCGTTACGCTCTATCAGTTCTTTCATTATTGAAACAATTATTGTATTGTATACTGACTGCACACTAGTGTCGTAACATACAGATGCAATACATTAATTCAGACAGTACTTAAAGTCAGACACAAGTAAATAAATGATTTAATATTCTCTTGATTTCTTTGAAACTCTGTATTTATTGTTAAAAAGGGCAATTGCATTGATTAACACCATAAGAGTCATTGTATTGATCGTCTAAACGCTTTATTTACGTTTCCGACTTTACGTACTGTCCGAATTTAAGTACCCCCCCCCTACCCATCAGGAAAAGTGAACACCGCGGACAGACGTTTTTGTTTAAGTACACGGTGCCTGTACTGTAACATTAATTTATGATATTGACATATTATGTATATGTAAATGAAGAAATAAAATAACAAGAGCACCGCCTTGCGGGTGCAGACCGCTCATCTATTTTCTTTTTAAAGGAGAAGGGACTCTCATTTTCAATCACAAAGGAGGGAGGGGTGGAGTGAAGAGGGGTGCATTGTGTGGGGGTGTGGACATTTATTACATTATGTTCCAAAAATGCAAAAAAAAAGGAAAAAAAAAAATTCGGGGGGTGGTGGGGGGGGTGGGGGGGTGGGGGTGGGGATTCTTGGGTGCGATGGTTGTAGGGTATTTCAAACATAAAATAATAAAAATAAATATTTGTGTTTTTTAACAGTTTCAAAAATAAATTGGGGGGGGGGAGGTGGGGGGTATAGTGTGAGGGTGTGGTGGTAATTTGTGAGATGATTTAAAAAAAAAAATAAAAAAATAAATAAAAAAAATTAGGGGGGGGATTCGGGTGGGGGGAGGGGGGGTGGGGGGGGATTCTTGGGTGCGATGGTTGGACGATATTTCAAACATAAAATAATCAAAATAAATAGTTTTGTTTTTAACCGTTTAAAAAAAAAAAATTGGGGGAGGGGGTGGGGTGGGGGGGGGGTATAGTGTGAGAGTGTGGTGGTCATTTGTGAGATGATCTTAAAAAAAAAAAAAAAAAAATAGGGGGGGGGATTCGGAGGGGGGGGGGGGGGGAAGGGGGGGGGGCACAGGCGATGGTTTGGGTGGAGTCTATTGTGGTATGTCAGGTAAGAGTAGTTTTGTCAAAGTATCAATCAAATCTAATCATAAATAAAGAAGTTATGGCAATTTTAGCAAAATTTAATAATTTGACCTTGAGAGTCAAGGTCATTCAAAGGTCAAGGTAAAATTCAACTTGCCAGGTACAGTAACCTCATGATAGCATGAAAGTATTTGAAGTTTGAAAGCAATAGCCTTGATACTTAAGAAGTAAAGTGGATCGAAACACAAAATTTAACCATATATTCAAAGTTACTAAGTCAAAAAAGGGCTATAATTCCGTAAAAATGACATCCAGAGTTATGCAACTTGTCCTTTACTGTACCCTTATGACAGTTTGCGAGTGTTCCAAGTATGAAAGCAATATCTATGATACTTTAGGGGTAAAGTGGACCAAAACACAAAACTTAACCAAACTTTCAATTTTCTAAGTATAAAGGGCCCATAATTCCGTCCAAATGCCAGTCAGAGTTACATAACTTTGCCTGCACAGTCCCCTTACGATAGTTAATAAGTGTTGCAAGTTTGAAAGCAATAGCTTGGATACTGTAGGAATAAAGTGGACCTAAACACAAAACATAACCAAATTTTCAATTTTCTAAGTATAAAAAGGGCACATAATTCTGTCAAAATGCCAGTCAGAGTTACATTACTTTGCCTGCACAGTCCCCTTATGATAGTTAGTAAGTGTTTCAAGTATGAAAGCAATAGCTTTGATACTTAAGGAATAAAATGGACCTAAACACAAAACTTAACCAAAATTTTCAATTTTCTAAGTATAAAAAGGGCACATAATTCTGTCAAAATGCACGCCAGAGTTATCTAACTTTGCCTGCCCAGTCCCCTCATGATAGTAAGTAAGTGTACCAAGTTTGAATGCAATAGCATTGATACTTTCTGAAAAAAGTGGACCTAAACGCAAAACTTAACCAAAATTTTCAATTTTCTAAGTATAAAAAGGGCACATAATTCAGTCAAAATGCACGCCAGAGTTATCTAACTTTGCCTGCCCAGTCCCCTCATGATAGTAAGTAAGTGTACCAAGTTTGAATGCAATAGCATTGATACTTTCTGAGAAAAGTGGACCTATTAAACGCAAAACTTAACCGGACGCCAACGCCGACGCCGACCAGACGCCGACGCCAAGGTGATGACAATAGCTCATATTTTTTTTCAAAAAATAGATGAGCTAAAAATGAAAACTTGTCTCCTATCATTTTGTAGGTAAATTTTATGGGCTACCAAATATTTTTATTGGTAGCCCAGTGGGCTACCTGAAAAATAAGAAATTTTTAGGACACTGTGTTAACTGATGTAAAATGATGCTGTTAACTTATGTAAAATGATGATGCGTAAAATGATGATGTTAATTGGTGTGCTTAATTAAGTGATGCTGTTGAAATATCTAAAGTGAGACTGCCAGCACATGAAAGACTTAAAGCTATATATAATGCTCCAATCTTTCACTATGTCACTTTCATTTGTATAAACAATAATTCAGCAGTCTGTTCATTGAGTGCACTTCAATTTTGATGAAAAAATTGTTTTCTATTTAAAGCATCAACACAAAAATGAACAACAAGTTTTTAGGTGTTTCAATTACTCAAATACCAATACTTCATTTTTAATATGCACTTAAGCTCTATATATATTTACTGTTAATAAAAAGCAAAATGCCTGAGGGCTTTATCGGTAGGTCAGGCAATATTAAACATGTTCAGCTGTAAATATTTATAGATAGACCTAACATAAAATGTCTAAATTGGTATACAAGTAACCTTTCAATCTTATCATTAAATAAATCAAATTATATAAATTTCAATACAGAAAAAGGTTTTACTCTTTTTATCCCCTCATTTTAACAGTTATTTACGTTCAGTGTCTTTAAAAAAGGTGTGCTCAATAAGGTTTAAAATCATTACTACTGGTATCTGTATGTTATATTCAAACAGTATACCATTTTAAAATTAAACAATTGGCTTTTTATAAAAAAATTACATTTAAAAAAACTTTTCTAAAAAATATCATAATATATTAATTTTTATTGAAAAAAAGAAATGCACTAAATGTTTAAAATATAACATTTTTAGGAAATTAAATTCCTAAATTTAAAAATAGTTATTTCAATACACTTTGTCCTTTATAGCATAGTGATTATGCCTGGTACATTGTATATTGTTAGGTTGAATTTTTTTAAACTTGACACAAACAGGATAATATTATGTTACAAATGTTTGGCTTGTAAACCATTGAAATTGTTTATAAATGATATAATAATATGGTGGGAGAATAATTCTCATTTCGCTCTATCTTTTTATCCCATATTTAGCTTGCAGTAATAAGTGACCTGTTTATGCACCGACAGAAATATTTAACAATTTAAACACAATTTAAAGACTGATTGTGACAACTTGAGATGCCATGTTCTAAATGAGGCTTTCAATGCACCATTTGATTAATTGTTAAGATACAATTTAAAGATGCCAATATATACTTATTAATTTCCATAACAATAAAAAATGTAAACAAGGGCTGTTTGTAAAACATGCATGCCCCCTCCTATGGGCTGTCAGTTGTAGTGGCAGCCATTGTGTGAATATGTTTTTTGTCACTGTGACCTTGACCTTTGACTTAGTGACCTGAAAGTCAATAGGAGTCATCTGCCAGTCATGATCAATTTACCTATTAAGTTTCATGATCCTAGGCCTCATTATTCTTGAGTTATCATCAGAAAACCATTTTACTGTTTCGAGTCACTGTGACCTTGACCTTTGACCTAGTGACCTGAAAAATAATAGGGGTCATCTGCCAGTCATGATCAATGGGCCTATGAAGTTTCATGATCCTAGGTGTAAGCATTCTTGAGTTATCATCCGGAAACCATTTTACTATTTCGAGTCACTGTAACCTTGACCTTTGACCTAGTGACCTGAAAATCTATAGGGGTCATCTGCCAGTCATGATCAATGCACCTATGAAGTTTCATGATCCTAGGCGTAAGCATTCTTGAGTTATCATCCGGAAACCATTTTACTGTTCGAGTCACTGTGACCTTGACCTTTGACCTAGTGACCTGAAAATCAATAGGGGTCATCTACCAGTCATGATCAATGTTCCTATAAAGTTTCATGATCCTAGGTGTAAGCATTCTTGAGTTATCATCCGGAAACCATTTTACTATTTCGAGTCACTGTAACCTTGACCTTTGACCTAGTGACCTGAAAATCAATAGGGGTCATCTGCTAGTCATGATCAATGTACCTATGAAGTTTCATGATCCTAGGCCTAAGCATTCTTGAGTTATCATCCGGAAACCATTTTACTATTTCAAGTCACTGTGACTTTGACCTTCAACCTAGTGACCTGTAAATCAATAGGGGTCATCTGCTAGTAATGATCAAGTACCTATAAAGTTTTATGATCCTAGGCCTAAGCTTTCTTGAGTTATCATCCGGAAACCATCTGGTGGACGGACCAACCGACGGACGGACTGACCGACATGTGCAAAACAATATACCCCCTCTTCTTCGAAGGGGGGCATAAAAATACTCAATTATAAACATTTGATGCGTGATATATTTTATTAAAAAGGATTTCACTATATGTTACATTGAAAGAAGATGAATTATTTATTGTGGCACTTCTTTTAACAAATACATTTTTAATTTCACTAAAACTAATGTTCTAATTTTAATGATGCTATTTATCTGTTGTTTTCTTTTTTATAAGAGAATTAAAATAGCAAATGATCTATTGTTTTTACGACACTTAATATTAATGCACCTTTGACCTAGTGACCTGAAAATCAATAGGGGTCATCTACCAGTCATGATCAATGTTCCTATAAAGTTTCATGATCCTAGGTGTAAGCATTCTTGAGTTATCATCCGGAAACCATTTTACTATTTCGAGTCACTGTAACCTTGACCTTTGACCTAGTGACCTGAAAATCAATAGGGGTCATCTGCTAGTCATGATCAATGTACCTATGAAGTTTCATGATCCTAGGCCTAAGCATTCTTGAGTTATCATCCGGAAACCATTTTACTATTTCAAGTCACTGTGACTTTGACCTTCAACCTAGTGACCTGTAAATCAATAGGGGTCATCTGCTAGTAATGATCAAGTACCTATAAAGTTTTATGATCCTAGGCCTAAGCTTTCTTGAGTTATCATCCGGAAACCATCTGGTGGACGGACCAACCGACGGACGGACTGACCGACATGTGCAAAACAATATACCCCCTCTTCTTCGAAGGGGGGCATAAAAATACTCAATTATAAACATTTGATGCGTGATATATTTTATTAAAAAGGATTTCACTATATGTTACATTGAAAGAAGATGAATTATTTATTGTGGCACTTCTTTTAACAAATACATTTTTAATTTCACTAAAACTAATGTTCTAATTTTAATGATGCTATTTATCTGTTGTTTTCTTTTTTATAAGAGAATTAAAATAGCAAATGATCTATTGTTTTTACGACACTTAATATTAATGCACTCCAAATGTAGACAATGATGATTACCGCATAGAATGGAGAGCAAATCCACCACCACCCGAACACCAGCCCTTTTCCGACTGACCAACATCTTGTTGAATCCTTAACACTTACTTTGATACACTCAGTACAAGTTTTACACACCAAATGCACAATGCTGTTACTTTATTTGCAACAAATTGTAGAAATGTCTGTCTTCATTTAGAATTTAACCTATATAATAGCCAGTTAATTAATTTTTTCCTGTCAAAATGTCGAGGAAAATGCAGAACAATTGCACGTTGTTAATTTCCTGTGAAAAGTTAGAGTAATTGTTCTCTGTGATGCATTATATGTCAAGTTTCTATTGTTATTCTTAATAATTAACATACATTTTATGTATTTACACTTTAATAATAACGTGATCATGCATAACTTATTTATGTTGTCATCTCTGCAAAAATTGGCTCAGGAGAACAACATTGCTAACACTTTTGTTAAACTAAACCATCACAAAACATCATTATTATTGAATGCAACCATATTTAAAATGTACATTATTCTATCCATGTTCCTTTGATTTCCAGAATCTATGTTGTATTTCTTCATTTATTTTTTCGCATCAAATAAAGCTAATAAATGTGTTACTTTTTTAACATTTGAACACTAGTACATGTAGCTGTTAACACAGATTGTGTCTACATGTATCTCTGAAAATACTGAATTCACAACTGCTAGATCCACATACTGGATTTAAAGTGTCAACGGATATTTATGATAAAGGAAGTATGAAACATTGATTGATACAAAGTAAATATAAGTGTTATTTCCTTCGCAACTTTGTCAATAAATATATGGTCAACAATAAGATAGATGGCATCAGGTCATATTGTGGTATTATATTTTGAGCCTGATAAGGGCTGATCGAAGGGTTATACACATGGGTTCTCTTTAAATGTTCCTGATCAATATTAATGACTAGCTCTCACTTTTGACATTTTGGTGGCATATGTACATTGATTTATTGTAATTCTGTTTTTTGGCATATGTAAAATATTTACGAAATTAATAGACTTACTTTTTTGCAGATTTTCTAAAAGGCCACTAATATGTGGAAAAAAGCTACAATCTTTGCAGTTTCAAAATCACATACCATATCAAACGTTATCATTGAAATGCATTGGATAAAATGGGTCAGTGTTGTTTGTATCTACGGATTATATACCAGTAGATGTTTTTTCCCCATAACTGCGGAAATCCCAATAACTCCTGTTGACCCTTCCACACATTTAAGTCAGTAATTTAAATTTAAATTAAATTGTACTGTTAGACAATTATTGCTTCTGGAAATTATGTGTTCAGAGGTTCACGTTTTCATGTTTTTAATACGAAATTGCATATGAGTTTGTGTGATTTCAAAAAGAGCATTTGGTGATGTTTGTGATTTGGGGCGAATAGAAATCTATTCTTAAACAAAAGCTGCAGTGAGCACTGGGTAACTTGTCAAAAAAGAATTGATGTACATTTCTTATTTCTTTGAGTGTATGCAGTGTTCTCATCACATCCTTAGCATATTCACTCCGTTAATACTGCAATCCCTAGCTCTGCGCTCACATGGCAATCATTTGTGACCCCCCCCCAGTGTCCACACTAAATTGCTGGCGTGTTTACACAAATACAAATGCCATTTGCTGTGCACTCACACCATACAAAATATGCATGAGAGCACAAGAGGTGATTTATCTTTTAATGATGCAAATCATGTTTGACAAGTTCTTTATGTTAATTTTCTAAATAAATCCCAAAGATGCAGCACATTAACAACTGACCATCAGAACTTTCATTGCACGCCCCATTTAAAAGGGCTATAGTGCATGACACACAGGGTCTGCTGCACACTAGTCCATATGGTAGGTGTCAACAATAATCTGACTATTATTGAAAAAAAATTAGTTTCATAACACATAAATAAAAACAAGAGGCCCATGAGGGCCTATATTGCTCTACTGCTATAAACACTGTGCAAGTTTGGAAAGAATGAGATAGAAACTGTGTACTTAATCGCGCAAACAAGGAGAATTTTCTCAAATTAAAAGGGAGATTATTGTGTACTTATTTCTCTGATACTGCTCATATTCAATAGGGTTCAAGTCCTCATTGATATAAAGATACTGTGCGAATTTGGAAATAATTGGATGAAAACTGTGGAATTAATTGCGTAAACAAGCTGGATTTCAAAAAAAATTCATATCCAAGGGGATGTCATTCTGGACTTAGTGCTTTGATATTGCTCTTGTTAAACAAGGGCTGTTTGTAAAGCATGCATGCCCCCCATATGGGCTGTCAGTTGTAGTGGCAGCCATTGTGTGAATACGTTTTTTGTCACTGTGATCTTGACCTTTGACCTAGTGAGCTGAAAATCAATAGGGGTCATCTGCCAGTCATGATCAATGTACCTATGAAGATTCATGATCCTAGGCCTTATTATTTTTGAGTTATCATCAGGAAACCATTTTACTGTTTTTGAGTCACTGTGACCTTGACCTTTGACTTAGTGACCTGAAAATCAATGGGGATCATCTGCCAGTCATGATCAATGTACCTATGAAGTTTCATGATCCTAGGCCTAAGCGTTCTTGAGTTATCATCCGGAAACCATATGGTGGACGGACCGATGGGCCCACATGTGCAAAAGAATATACCCTCTCTTCTTTGAAGGGGGGCATAAAAAGGGTTTGAATCCTCATTGATAAAAAGACCTTGTGCAAGTTTGCCAAGAATTGGATGAAAATTATGGACTTTATCACATAAAAAAACTGAATTTTCATTTTTTTCTCAAATTCAAGGGTAGATTATTCTGGACTTATAACTCCCATATTGCTCATTTTCAATAGGGTTTGACTCATCATTCAGGTAAAGACACTGTGCAATTTGGGAAATAATTGGATGAAAACTGTGGACTTTATTGCGTAAACAAGCCTTATTTCACAATTTTCTCAAATTCAAGGGGATATAATTCTGGACTTTTTACTCTGATGTAACCCATTTGCAATAGGGTTCGAGTCCTCATTAATATAAAGAAACTGAACAAGTTTGAACGAATCGGATGAAAACTGTGGACTTTATCGCGTAAACAAAAAAGTCTAACGCACGCACGGACTAACGACAGAAACCACGCCATGAAATAAGCTCTTCAGGTCTTCGGCCAGTTTACAGCTAAAAAGGATAAATACCTCAACAAATGTGTAAAATTTTAACAGTAACAAAAAACTGTAATCACTAAAAATCTGTTAACAATCAGTATATTGCTATTGTGCATATTGTCAGCCTTGGGTAACAAATAAATGTGAAAACAAATTAGAAAAATTTAAGCATACATGTACTATTTCATTAATGTTTACATAAAGACTCACACGTTCCACCTGGTCTTTGTTGCAAACATATTGTTAAATTACTTATTATTTTATGTTATGTTCAATATGGACATTTAACCCTAGTCCAATTGGACTATGCAGTTGCCAGCCATGGCCACTCTGTGTTATTTTGTAAAATAAATTATGTTCATTTAAATGTCATTTTAATGTCAATATTTTGTAAAATGGACTTAATACACATTTATTATTGAAATTCATACTCAAAAAAAGAATGTTGAGGCAGCTAGATTTTGTAAAAGAATTTTCTTTTGTATTCTGAAGCGCATTTTATAGCAGTCTTATTGGCAAGGTAAGTTTTATTATATTTTCAATACCCAGGATACATTTAAGTGTACGTAAGAGTACCAGGGATACATTTAAGTAGTACCCAAGCCGACAATTACCAATCGAGCCCTTATGACGGTAAGTCTCTTATAGATGCTGCTGGTTGAGGACGTTGTGTCTTTGTCTTCAGTGTCTTGCCTTACATTCCTTTCACGTTGCTAGCGGGTCAAAAGCAATGTAGCAAATCATGATGTTATAGTATGTTAATTTAATATGCTGTAATGACCAATAATGGTGAGAATACCTTGAACCCTGTAACGACCCTGTTATTATCCTGAAGGAGCACAACCAGGATATTGTAAGGATCTTCTGAGGATGCAATGAGAGCTCCATGGAATACCAATTAAATATTTTGTTAACATCATGTTGACAGAAATGTGGAAATCCAATGTGACAGCCCCATTAACAAGTAAAATATAAGAGATCGCAAAAATATGTTAGTATTATGAGTAAGTCCATTTATCCTCTATTCCTATAACTTCGTGCAACCTTATAAGATCGTGTACTTTTTTATGATGTAAACTTCTAAGCAACATTCGAACGCATGAGCCCGAAAACTTTCACTTTTGTAACGCGAGAATTTACACAGCCGATAAGACAACAATCATGAGGAATGTTTAAAGATACGTAACTCCATTATTATTCAGGGGTTTCACTGGCCCCAAAAAAGTTGTCGCCACTTTTTCGCGGCGTGAAAACTGTCCGTTATTCCAACACTATTCATAAGAACAATCATTTTAAGAAAGCTTACTGCATTAATGTCATTGACTATATTATCACTTTCAAAAGTATGTTATTATATAAAAAACAATAAGTACCTTGAATAAGTCATACGTTCATAACTCTTAATAATCTTTATTTGTTTTTTCAACTTGATAAACATCACAGATAACCAAAATAATATAATAATGTTAACATCAATGTATTTAAACAGTATGCTGCACAAGTGTTTCAAAATTAATTAGTTCAACATAGAATCACACTAATGCACATCATTTGAAAGGGAAAAAGAAATATAAAACATCAGAAAATAAATCATCTAACTTCAAATTGTTAAGCAGTTATATTTGGTCATTTGGACATGATATACATCAGCTTCTGGTGTTAAAACGTTTTCTGTTAGTGGTGGATGATTTCCAGGTTCAATTAAATGAATGTTTTTCACGCCAATAGCGATCAACAGCGAAACACCTGATTATTACCTGACAACCAACAGTTTTCACTTGTTATTTGTTAAACAAAAGATAAATCATAAAGTATACATCAAATTTAGTTCTAGTCTAATGATTTTTCATGAAAGATATGCCTTTGAAGTTTAAAGGGACTGGCAACCACGACGACGAAGAAAAGAAAAGTTGTAAAATACAGTATTTTTTTACATTTATTAGTTTATATTGATTAAAATATCACGACTGGTATATTACATTACTTGAAAAAAGTTGTTAAGTTTTCATATTTTGAGTATATTTGGTAATAAATTTTACTGGGTATTTCTACCAGGTACATGTAACTACCAGTTAACTATCAATAACGCCAGTAAATTGATCATCATCGTCACGTGGTAAACCCAGGAATGCAATTTGTGCATGCGTAGTGAATTGTATATATTTTATATATAAAATGATCTATCTACTTGCGTTATTTACAGTACAGCCAACGCGACACAAACATAATCCGCGGCTACGCCACGGCCAGATTATTAGTATGTGGTGGACGAATCGTGTTCATGCGGCGTATCGCCGTGGCACTCGGCATCGATCCCCGCAACGACGCCGAGTCTGAATAAGTAAATCCGCCGCATACGTACGCTGCGGATCGAGTGAAAAGATATCCACCTACATGTACATACATGTATGTGTAGCGTAGAAACTAAGATTTACGCTGGTTTCATAATTATTATTTCCATGTTTTAATAAGCAAAATGGCATGTAATGCGCTTTAACAAATTATCGTTAAATTAATTACGTGAAACTGTTAATGTTTCGTTCGATTATCAAATTATCATTATTAAATTTGTAATCCGAAACGCACTTCTGAATTTAATGCTAACGTGACCTTTGGCAAATTCTAGTGTCAAATAAACAGTGCTCAAATATCCTTTGTTTCATAAAAAGCGTGCGAAAATTATGCAGACATGTAGAACGTCGTTTGGAAAGTGTGGGTGTATTTTGTGTTGTAAAAATACATGAACATCACGTCAGGCGTAAATCGTGTGTTCAGTGAAAAAAACCCGCCCCGATTAGATGTTATTTCATCATCTCTTTAAATAGTAACAAATGCCAAAATGTTTTTGATACTTAAGGAAATATGGAGAATGTTTATGTATCGTAAATATTTACCAGCATTTGCTTTAAAATTGGAATATACGGGATTATCGGGTAATTAGTAGCGATATAAACTGTATAATATGAACAAAATAAAATGTGTTTATATATACGCATATTCAAACAATAGTTATAATAAGCTGATAATTGACAAAACAACAAATACGTCTTCACCGTCTTGATTATTGATGTGGCTTCAAACTGCTAATTTTCTCAGCTTAAATATAGTAGCAAAATCAACATGCAATTAATTTATAAATCCATCATATGCTGGAGCCTTAACCACTTGTATGTGCGAAAACATAATTATGTGACCTTGTTTATGTGTGAAATACATACGCTACGGGCGGGAAACAAACTTAATTGGCCAGACACATTAACTATACTTACATGTATATGCTAATACAATCCGCGCACAATAAATTTATTATGATTTTAATTATTATTATAATTGTTCTTTCAAAACTTGTTAACTACATGTTACTAATAATAAGATTGTTTATTTCATGATGCGCATCGACTCGGCATCATGTCGCGGATCGCGGCATGCCTCGGCGGACAGATGCGAAGCTTCGCGGCGAAATGCGACTTGCCGCCGCATACTGACGCGGCTTCAACGACTGCCGCGGCATCGACTCTTTTCGCCTTGCCAACGCGGATCGCGAAATACGTTTGTTCCGCGTGGCTGTACTGTATAGTGTGTATATCGTTATGTCACCTATTTTCGCGATGTACTTTCGATTTCACATCACAAATTTTTTTACCAAATATACTGAAAATATGAACTTTTTTCAAGTAATGTAATATACTAGTCGTGATATTTTTAATCAATTTAAACTTACAATTGTAAAAACAACGGTATTTTAGAACTTTTCTTTTTTTCGTCATTCGTGGTTGAGGTGCACAAACTTATAGGTTTAGAGGCTACATGTCAACAAATGTATACATAAGATTTAATTGATATACAATCTTTTATTTTCGTTTGGTTGGGAAAAAAAATGAAGTTGTCAGAACAAATGTCTGACCATTTTGTTGAACTCTTGGAAGGTTTAGTAAAAT
Organism: Dreissena polymorpha; assembly: GCF_020536995.1. NCBI lineage: Eukaryota > Metazoa > Mollusca > Bivalvia > Myida > Dreissenidae > Dreissena > Dreissena polymorpha. The sequence goes on along the minus strand of NC_068358.1, from coordinate 20,968,263 downwards.
TTATTCTTGTAAGTAAATTACCAATTTATTGATATAATAATCACATGTGTCAGATGCACATATGCAAATACATATAAAACTAATAAGGTTTTATGATTTTATTTTTAATGTTACAAACTAAGTACAACTTACCACATGCAACTGAAATGACATCTAAGACCACTCTCAGAATCACTTTCCTCTTGTCTGGTGTCATTGTCGCCTCTTCAGAGACCAAAATGTAGTGATAGCTATATGTTCTGATACCTCGCATGTAAGATAAGTCCTAATTTTTTGCACTATCAATGGCCTGCTTTTTACAAAGAACTGACTGCTTTTTCAATTTCATTGACTTGTGTATAACACTTTTTAACAGGTTTAGGAATTAGCATTTTTGACACACCTGTAATTTCGGTAATCGTTTCAAAATGCCCTACTCCTATAAATATGAGGTCGATTTACATCGACGCGGGGTAGCTTACGTCTAATTATTTGGACTACAAAATGCCCATGAAATGTGAAATCATGATCTAATTATTTGGCATGGAGAGCCTAATTTAATTATCTGAGAGTTTAAATAAATAATTTATTATAAAACTCAAATTAGTAATCATTAATAAATCGATAATTAATTTTATTTTGACAGTTCTCTCCGTGTTTGATAGTTTCTTTTTGACCGAAAGAAATTTCACTAACTGAAAGACTTATCTATTTAACCAAAGCGTATATGGAAGAAAGAAAGTTTGCATTTGTTAATGAAAATTCTGATTTAACATCGTTTATTCCAATTTAAAGCATAACTATTATTTCTATACAAAATGTGATTAAATCATTGTTGATTTTGGTCGTTTTTGAAAGATTTTGGTACGTTTGTGTAAATTTTGCCACCGGAAAGATAACCGTTTACTGTTTACTGTACGAAAATCACAAACGTTGCTAAAGAGTGCAAGGGTTATTCCTCTTCCATTAGCAATATTCCGTGTATCGGTCAGTATTTTTTTTCTGTCTCTATTAAAAGCATCATATTTCAACTGCATTCAACTATATATTTTTTTAAGTTGTTCAGAAAGGTTTCATTAAAATATATATCAATTTTCAAATTTATCATAAATTAATGATGTTGTTTTCTATTCGGCCGATTGTTATTAAATTGAACGATATAATAGAGCTTTATTCTATTAAAAAAGATTTTGTCGTGTTGACCTTTGCGATTTCTGCTTTTCCATTAGCGCAGAGGTGGTATACTCTAGCTTAAATTCTGTTTGACAAAGTTTAAAGTTTCTGTCTCCCGACGAGTTTGTTTTGTTGCCACTTTCCCGGAAACGGTTACTCATGTGCTTCTTCCGTGCACCCCATAACAGAATACATTAAGTACTTTATATATGCATTTCATTCATATTTTATAGCAGATAAATCAAACTATGAAAACTATTCTCAACATACGTGAATATATGTTGGTGCGTGGGAAACTACCAAATTTGCCGCGAATTCTGTACATACAATCAGACAGACGTTGACTCTTGTATCTTTAAAACATGCGTTATATGTTATTTTGTATCAACATTATGTACTTTATTAGCTGCTATGATAGAATAAATGGCGATTCGCAATACATTTTCACAAACTTGAAACACGTTTCTGTTTGAGATTCTTAATTCCAAATAAACGTTTCGAAAATTGAAAGGTGTGGGTAAATGATGCAGTGCATCAATAGCGAACTTTATTGTTGGAAATATATGAAAGTTCCGCGCTTTTTAGATTTCGATTTTTATGAAATGTTTTATGGCGATGTTGGCATTGTTTTTTCGCGGAAAGTGAAAGTTCCGCGAAAAATAAAAATCCCGATAGTTACTATATAAGTATATGTATTTTAGCGAGGGTCCCCGAAGGCTTTCCATCATAAAATTAGACTGTTTTTCAGCGTTTGAAAGTCAAACTCAAATCATACTAGTTGCAATAATCCAACTCCACGCTATTGATTCTCCGCGTCGATTGGAATTGTACGTATATGTATTCATAAAATCGTTGAGCATTCTAGAAGAACTAATAAGAATAAAAGCATATTTTGATTTGGAGTACTGAATCTGGTGTCGATTGCGGGTCGGTTAGCGCTGTGCTCAGCAGTATAGGCGTTTCTAACTTAGGTGGAGTTTACTCCGGGTACATCGGTCTCCATACAAAAACCCAAGACCACGTCCAAACTTAATATATTTCAGTAAAATTTAAATAACAGGAAATGGCACATATATTTTACAAATCGTTCAAACCTTCGTGAGTCTCTGGGTCATCATATAAAGCAGTGTTTTGCACAGAATGACCGCATAACCTACAATAACAATCACATACATATAACAAGCGTTGTTTTTTCGGCATAGCTGTTTAAGCAAGCTTTTCACCTGACCTGACCTTTGTAAGTGTCCAATAAAATTCAAATAAAATTTCCCGCGGCTAGATCCGAGTGAATACACTTCATTTATTCCATTGGCTGATTTGAGAATAATTCCCCATAACATCGGCAACACGACCGCGTCTTTGTAACGATGTTAAATGCGTGTTCAGCATGAATCTACTTTATCTCTAAAAAAAGGCTCGAGGGATAGAACAGTTTCACACTTAACTATACATATCAATACAGCTTGTGTGTGGCCCTTTGAATTTAGAAGATTGTCAGCGCCATAGCGTCTGTACTTAAAGGCTGTGTTCTCATATTTAGTTATTACTACCATATTGCATTTTGTGATCACGTATATTTTAGATCATATAAATATTGTTGTTCCCTATCCTGATATTCGTTTTTGCTCAAAATATGTCGCGTTGTTTTCAAAACACTGAAAAAAACATGTGAGGGTATAAAACTTTTTATCTCATCATAAGACGTGCATTGTCGAAATAAAACACCGTGGAATAAATTTTCCTCTATTTCGGCAGTGCTGAAATATAGCTGTCACGCGCGGCGGAGAATGGTCATATTACTCGGAATCAACTATAAAGTAATCATTTTTAGTAAAATCGAATCAGATTCAACAAAACAAACAATTTGATACCAAGATGCAATATATTTTTAACAAAAATGCAACTCAAAAAGCAAAATAACATTAGATTCTATATAAATTTACAAATATTAAGTGCGCGTACTCGTGACGTCATTATTTACACCTCATACGACACAATGCATGTTCTTTCCCGGTTCTTTCACGCTAAAGCTGCAGTAGTTTAGTGTTTTTTTTTATTATTTCTTAAAAATCGGGGACGTAGAGGTATGATAAACAGAAAAACAGGTTAGTTACTGATCTTTTTGTTGTGTATTAGGCTCGGCACGATTAAAATAATAAGACAATGTTTGCTTAAAATAACTTTGGGATTTTCCGTGTAGTTCAATTTTCCAATTCTATTTTTAAAGAAATAATTTTCGACTAAGAAAATTGATGGGATAAATCGAATACTAGGTCGGTGCCGAATAAAGCAAAGTTTATTTTGCTCGACACGAAAATCTGAACCAAGGCTCGTGGTTCAGATTTTCTAAGCCTCGCTAAATAAACTTTGCTTTATTCGGCACCGACCTAGTATTCTCTATAAACAAACCGTCGTTCCAGCAGTGGAATCGTGACCTCACTTTAATGCACTGCATTCCATCTCGCAAGGTATAAAGTTCAGTTCGCGGTCAGTACAAGACTCATTATATAAACTCTATCTCGTTAACCCGGTGAACATGCCCAGAAATATCTTTATTGCAGATATTCGGCGATATAATTAAAGTATGTAAATAAGACATTTTTGTTCAATAATTCCATGATAAGTACTAGTTTTGATTAATTTAATAATAATTCTTCCAGCATAGCGACCAATTTATTAAGCATGAGCGCGATGATTCGCGATACTATTAACAATCGAATCAAATAACTATGTTCTTGTGTATTTTTGTTCTATATCTATGAATATATGGTCAATAATATCTAATAATGCGAACTAAGCCACGAAATCTGGCGAAACGTTATTGATTTGCATGTGATGCTGCTAAGAACAGCACAGAAAAAGTCATTTGCTGTCTCATTGATATAACCTTTTATCTTACATCAACCACAACCACAATCAACGCCGTATACCTTTTTAGCTCACCTGATTGCTCAGGTGAGCTTTTGTGACCGGTCTTTGTCCGTCGTATGTCCATCCGTCCGTCCGTTACCATTTGCTCGTAAACACTCTAGAGGCCACATTTCTTGTCCCATCTTCATGAAACTTGGTCAGAAGCTTTGTCCCAATGAAATCTCGGCCGAGTTCGAAGCTGGGTTGTGCACGGTCAAAAACTAGGTCACTGGGTCAAAAAAAGAAAAACCTTGTAAACACTGTAGAAGTCACTTTTCATGCCCAATTTTCATGTAACTTTGTCAAAATGTTTGTCTTAATGATATCTTGGTTGAGTTCAAAAGTGGTTCCGATCCGTTGAAAAACATGGCCGCCAGTGGGCGAGGCAGTTTTCCTTATTTGGCTATAGAGAAACCTTGTAAACACTCTAGAAGTCACAATTTTTGCCCAATCACCATGAAAGTTGGTCAAAACATTGGTTCGATTGATGTCTCGGACGAGTTCGAAAATGGTCCAGATCGGTGAAAAAACATGGCCGCCAGTGGGCGGGGCATTTTTTTCTATATGTACATAGTGGCAGTTTTCCCTATTTTGCTAAAGAACAACCTTGTAAACACTCTAGAAGTCACAATTTTTGGCCAATCATCATGAAAGTTGGTCAAAACATTGGTTTTATTGATATCTCGGACGAGTTTGAAAATGGTCGGGATTGGTGAAAAAACATGGCTGCCAGTGAGCGGGGATTTTTTCTCTATATGTATATAGTGAAAACATGTGAACACAGTAGAAGTCACATTTTTGGCCCAATTTCCATGAAATTTGCTCAGAACATGTGTTGCCTTGATACGAGAGTTGAGTTCAAAAATGGTTCTGGTCAGTTGAGTAACATGGATGCTGGGAGAGGGGCAGTTTTTTCATTATGCCCCCCCCCCTTTCGAAGAAGAGGGGGTATATTGTTTTGCTCATGTCGGTCCGTCCGTCCACCAGATGGTTTCCGGATGACAACTCAAGAGCGCTTATGCCAAGGATCATGAAGCTTCACAGGTACATTGATCATGACTCGCAGATGACCCCTATTGATTTTTAGGTCACTAGGTCAAAGGTCAAGGTGACCCAAAGCAGTAAAATGGTTTCCGGATGATAATTCTAGATCGCTTATGCCTAGGATCATGAAACTTCATAAGTATATTGATCATGACTCGCAGATAACCCCTATTGATTTTCAGGTCACTAGGTCAAAGTTCAAGGTCACAATGACCCGAAATAGTAAAATGGTTTCCGGATGATAACTCAAGAACGCTTATGCCTAGGATCATGAAACTTCATAGCTACATTGATCATGACTCGCAGATAACCTCTATTGATTTTCAGGTCACTAGGTCAAAGGTCAAGGTCACGATGACCCGAAATAGTAAAATGGTTTCCAGATGATAACTCAAGAACGCTCATGCCTAGGATCATGAAACTTCATAGGTACATTGATCATGACTCGAAGATGACCCCTATTGATTTTGAGGTCACTAGGTCAAAGGTCAAGGTCACCGTGACCCGAAATAGTAAAATGTTTTTTGAATGATAACTCAAGAATGCATACGCGGCCAACAGGGCGAACTCTGAACAATATAACTGAAGCAACTGGTCTGTAATCCTTAATCTATAATTATCTGTCCAATGAAACATCATCATTTGAGTAAAATAAAGTGGATCAGTAAAAATATTATCAGAATATGAGATTTTTTGTATATTTTTTATATTAAATATTGCGTTAATGTTTACTTTGTTGATTAATATAAATATAAGCAGGACAGGGGAGGTAATACACTAGTATATCTTTCTTATATACAGGGGAAACAAATGCAATAAGTTTAAATTTCATGTTTAATAAATAGAGGATATTTGTTCATGTCAGTGTGAGATCATTTGTTATTTTTTATGATCACATTTTATTATTACTTTGACAAAACAACACTTGAATAACTCAATGGATTCCACCCAAACAATACCCCACGCCCCTACCAGAATCCCTCCCCCCCCCCAACCTCGACCCCCCCCCATTTTTCTTTAAACATCATCTAATAAATTACCCCACATTATACCCCCCCCCTCTCACCCCCTACCCCCCACCCCAATTTTTTTTTAAACATCTAATCAATTAACACACCCCACATTATACCCCCCTCTAACTGTTCTAAAAAAAAAATTATGCCCCCATTTCGAAGAAAAGGGGGTATATAGTTTTCGCACTGTCCGTCGGTCGGTCTGTCGGTCACACTTCGTGTCTGCTCTCTAATTCAAATAGTTTTCATCCGATCTTTACCAAACTTGGTCAGAAGTTGTATCCAGACAATATCTAGGTCAAGTTCGAACATGGGTCATGCCGGGTAAAAAACTAGGTTACGGGGTTACTTAGTGCATTTCAAGGATTTAGCATGGTGTCCGCTCTCTAATTGAAGTAGTTTTCATCTGATCTTTACTAAACTTGGTCAGAAGTTGTATCAAGACAATATCTAGGTCAAGTCCGAATATGGGTCATGCCGGGTCAAAAACTAGGTCACTGGGTCACTTAGTGCATTTCAAGGATTAAGCATGGTGTCCGCTCTCTAATTGAAGTAGTTTTCATCTGATCTTTACTAAACTTGGTAAGAAGTTGTATTAAGACAATATCTAGGTCAAGTTCGAATATGGGTCATGCCGGGTCAAAAACTAGGTCACGGGGTCACTTAGTGCATTTCAAGGACTAAGCATGTTGTCCGCTCTCTAGTTTATGTGGCTTTCTGATTTATTTTGATATTCTAAGACTTTTTTATGCCCCCTAAGGAGGGCATATAGTGATCGGACTGTCCGTTCGTCTGTCCGTCCGTCTGTCCGTCACACTTTGCGTTTAGATTTCGAAAAATGCTCATAAGTTCTATGTCGCTTCAGATAGCAATTTCATATTTGGCATGCATGTGTATATGGACAAGGCCTTTCCATACGCACACAAATTTTGACCCCTGTGACCTTGACCTTGAACTTAGGGTCCGCGTTTAGGTTCGAAATCTGCGTTTCGGATTTGAAAAAAGCAAATAACTTCTACCAAACGTTTACACAGTTATACTTTTATGTAGTGACAAAGTTACTGTTGGGGGCATCCGTGTCCTGTGGACACATTTCTTGTTTTAAACATCTAATAAATTACCACACCCCACATTATACCCCACTCTCACTCCCCCATACCCCCACCCCCCAAAAAAAAACAATTTTTTTAAACATCTAATAAATTACCCCACCCCACATTATACCCCCACTTACCCCCCACCCCCCCTACCCTCCCCCACCCCACATTATACCCCCCCCTCTCACCCCCCACCCCGCTACCCCCCCAAAAAAAAAACAATTTTAAAACATCTAATAATTTACCACACCCCACATTATACCCCCCTCTTACTCCCCCCTATCCCCCAACCCCGATTTTTTTTAAACATCTAATAAATTACCACAACCCACATTATATCCCCCTCTCGACCCCCCCCCCTACCCCCCCCCCCCCCAAAAAAAAAAAACACCTTTTTTTATTTTTGAAAGATCGTCTAATAAATTATTGAATATGAACAATTTCCCCATGATGGCTTACTTTATACTGTCAAGCACTCGAATAGTCGAGTGCGCTGTCCTCTGACAGCTCTTGTTAGGTCACAAGGTCAAAGGTCAAGGTCACATTGACTTGAAATAGTAATATGGTTTCCGGATGATAACTCAAGAATGCTTACGCCTAGGATCATGAAACTTCATAGGTACATTGATCATGACCCCTATTGATTTTCAGGTCACTAGGTCTAAGGTCAAGGTCACAGTGACTCGAAATAGTACAATGGTTTCCGGATGATAACTTACATTAGGTCAAAGGTCAAGGTCACAGTGACAAAAAACGTATTCACTCAATGGCTGCCACTACAACTGACAGCCCATATGGGGGGCATGCATGTTTTTCAAACAGCCCTTGTTAAAAATGAGTCTTCTTGGAAAACTTGGCATAAATTTTGTGTGCACATGTTGAAGACAAATATCTAGGCAGTGATCGAATTCACAGTCACGTGCGTCCAAGAACTAGGTACTTGGTCAAATCTTACCCCTCTAGAAGCGACATTTATGTGTCAATCTTGATACACCATGGTTGGAAAAGTTATCTTGACAATACCAAGACAAAGTTAAAATATATGTTTAGTGTGGTAACAAACAAGGTAGGCAGATGAAGTCTTCAACAACTGGTGTAGCCTTAACTCATGGGTGCGCTTTATGGCCATGATGGCCGTTTTGGTTAGTATCTCACAGTAAGTCAAGAGGTCTGTAATACCAGTTGTAAATAATACGTATGATGGCCTTCTTGGTTAGTATCTCACAGTAAGTCGCGAGGTCTGTAAAACCGGAAGTATAATATACGTATGATGGCCTTCTTGGTTAGTATCTTACAGTAAGTCGCAAGGTCTGTAAAACCTGAAGTTTAATATACATATGATTGCCTTCTTGGTTAGTATCTTACAGTAAGTCGCAAGGTCTGTAAAACCTTAAGTATGATATACATATGATTGCCGTCTTGGATAGTACTGTGAAACCATTATTAATCGGCAGGCATTAATTTTCATAAATTTCGTCAGTCGACCGATCGGCGAATTTAAGATCCTAACGAACAATCATGCTCTATGTTTGAACAAAAACAAACACTAAGTTGAACAATATTTTAAAACTTTACCGTATACATTAGGCATTAAATTCCAACATAATCTATGCACACATTCACTGCTGTATCGTAATCAAGATTAATCCGGTTTTGACACAAAGGGATGTAGATTACACAAGGTACTTAACTGACACGTTACACTTCTTTAAAACGCGTGTGCAGTAATGCGTTGACTTCGTTTATGTAGAATGGTAATGCATTAGCGCTAATTGTTTATAACTTTATTACCAATTAGGTGCATTGTGTTTTTCAGGGGTGTTGCATATTAGCCATTACGCAGCGAATGCCGATGAAAGACAATAAACCAAATGAAAAGATGACGATGTGTGATCAACATGCCTATTTATCACAAATTAATAAAGAATATTTTAATTGCTGTTTGTTGTTTGATTGTTTGCCCATAACCACACTTATTACTATTTTATATGTATCAATTTATTTATTTTTAAATAATTGACATTTTGATTTATATACCGGTAGTTTACTTTTTAAGAACAAACACACACATAGAGTTTATAATTTTAATGTTGATATCAGAATAAAAAAGCATTTTATTTGAAAAAAAAACAGTGACATTTGAGACCAATTACTGTTCTTAAAATTATCAAAAATGTACGTTGCAAAACGCTTGAAACTTTATTGAAAAGTGACAAAATAATTTCTTAACACTAGTTATAACCCATATTGTTCGCACCTTCCCTAATTGGTGCCGATAAAGGTACGATTGTTATCAGTATGGCAATTACAATAATAGAATAAGACTAATTGGCAATTGGCTTCGTTGTTACAAACACTCGTTAACGGTTAATCGATCCCACTTGTCCGCTAATCATAACAATGAACGTGTGAATGGCATACATTAAGAGGGTCCATTACTGTCCCTTGAAAACAAAACTAGTTAATTGGCATGTGACAAACAGGCCCCACCTCCTGAAGTGATTCTCAAGTGTGCTCCCGCATTCGAACCACGATTTTTCGCAACTGCGATTGATCGCGAATATGTATTACACACAAATCGGATATTGACTGACGCATTTTTTTAAATTCAAAATCAGAAATCGGCGAATTTAAGTGCTGACGAAATCGTAATTTTTATAAAAATGACGAAATTTTGTGCTGTCGAAAATAAATGGTTTCACAGTATCTTACAGTAAGTCTAGAGGTCTGTAATACCGGTTGTAAATGATACATATGATGGCCTTCTTGTTTAGTATCTTACAGTAAGTCAAGAGGTCTGTAATATCGGTTGTAAATATTACATATGACTGCCTTCTTGGTAAGTTTCTTACAGTAAGTCAAGAGGCCTGTAATACCGGTTGTAAATAATACATATGATTGCCTTCTTGGTAAGTTTCTTACAGTAAGTCAAGAGGTCTGTAATACCGGTTGTAAATAATACATATGATGGCCTTCTTGGTTAGTATCTTACAGTAAGTCAAGAGGTCTGTAATGCCGGTTGTAAATAATACATATGATTGCCTTCTTGGTAAGTTTCTTACAGTAAGTCAAGAGGTCTGTAATACCGGTTGTAAATAATACATATGATGGCATTCTTAGTTAGTATCTCACAGTAAGTCGCGAGGTCTGTAAAACCGGAAGTATAATATACATATGATGGCCTTCTTGGTTAGTATCTTACAGTAAGTCGCGAGGTCTGTAAAACTGAAGTATAATATACGTATGATGGCCTTCTTGGTTAGTTTCTTACAGTTAGTCGAGCGGTCTGAATTACTAGTAGATAATTATTCGTATGATCGCCTTCTTGGTTAGTATCTAAGAGTTAGTGGAGAGGTCTGTAATACTGGTTGTAAATTATACTTCATAAGCAGCACTGGTGCCATATTGTGTAAGTTTGTTTAGAATTGAAATGCATATTGTAATCAATAATAAAGAACTTGTATTAGTTATAGTATCAGGTATATAATTACATTTAACAATAGTGTGAGTGAACAATATTTACTTTAAGAAACAAAATAAAGTTTTATATTATATAAACATTATTACTTGTAAAGCATATAATGCAAATTCATTGTTCATTGTGCATTAATTTTGATAAATCTCTCGGAGATGTAGTAGTAGCATGTAAGTATTATCATGATGATTCTTAAAGCTACCTGTAAATATAAACATTCTTGACTCTACAATGGTTCAAGGAGACAAGGAAACTTAAAACTGTCAGATTTAAGTTTTTAAGTGTTTCTGGGTACATTATATATAAAACATGAAACAAGTTGAGAGTTTTTTTATGCAGTTTAAGAGTTTCCATGAGATCACAGGAAACAGAATTTTGTAAAATTTTACATTCACTACAATCCCCACCTAAATACGACTCTGTTGCAGGATTTTGTATAGAGAGAAGTCAACGTTAATCTTGCAGCATTTTTGTACTCAAACACATTTAATTGAAATAAAGTAGCTGAAAAGCGGCTCTATATTTTTTCAATTCTTTTGTTGTGATCCCAATCGGTGACATAGCAGCTTTAACATAAAAGATGGAGGTCAGAAAATGTGGTTCATTCTTTTGAATTTTACACATATAAATACATGTATTAGGGTTACATGGATAAAAAAAATTAATTCCTGACCAGCTTTTGGTAGAGGATTAATTTCCAATCATCCAAAATCACAAACAATGCAATGTCAATGCTAAAAAAGGCGACTTGTCACCCAATTGTAAACATGATTACTAACTGTACAAAATACCTCTTTTTCTAATATTAATTATATCAAACAAATAATTTAGATATAATAGCAAAATACAAACAAAATATTTGTTTGCCTATTTGCGGTTTCATCTGCATTAAAGGGGACACCTTTTACTGTGGCAGCTGTTTTTTTCTGGATGTCTGAAACAGATATGGTGACATGCTCAACATGCTTGTAAGTACGTATACAGAAGGTGGTTGTTTACTATAAAAAGCAATCAGATATAAATGCAGTCTTTAGAAGTATTATTGTTATATTAAAGGTAAATATTTAATTATTAGCAACTACATTTATGACCATTTATAGTAAGCTTTGTACGTACATGTATATAATATATTTCATAGTAAATGTTCAAGATTTACCGGTAATAAACCTTTATAAAACACATGCAATTTTATTTTGTTAATGTTGTTATGATATATTGTTAATGTGATTGAGATTACAAACTTTGGATTTAAAGAGGAACTGAAGAACTTAGTTACAGAGCCATACACCCTGCAAATTTATCTGCTCGCTCTAATTTTGTTATAATGAAAAAATACACTTTGTTCTAGATGATAAGCAGCCATGACCTTTTTAGTGAAAACACTCTTTGAATAAAAAAAGAGTAAATTTTAGACAGTATGATTAGCATAAATTATCTGTTTCCATTAATAATAAAACATATTTGTAAAGATACAAACATACAGAACTTTAATTAAACTAGTTACAGGCAAAAGAGAATGTGGACGTATTTTCCTAAACATATAACAGTTTACGTTGAGTTACCGAAAAATCTACTGAGAGAGTGACTCCAATATATGCCCTCTCAAAAAGTTTGGTGTAAAGCAATATTCAAACTCAACAAGCAGTACTTGTAACTTCTTTACAGTGGAAGTCCCCAATGAGCTGCCTTCCTCTGATATGGTGTCAATCGCACGGCGGTGTTTGTACTTGCTTCAGTTAAATTCACACATTTATTACTTCCTATATAAGAAACACTGTTTACATGTGTGCAAAATGTGTGTTTACATTAAATGTGTTATTTAAAATTGCATTTAAGAAGACAATTAAAATAAATAATACTTAAACTCAAATATCGCAAAAACAGCAAATTAAAAATATGATAACAAAATAAAATAGTTATATATACATACAACATTATATTATCAGGATGTATTTACTAGTTTAAAAGAGCATACATCACTAGTATAATTATTCAAAAGACAGCTATTAACATTTGGGGAATTCCTTAACAAGAATAACACAGCTCAGGGAAGGTAAAATAATAAAATTAGGTTTTCATGTGCAGACGATTTGGCATATGATATTAAGACTTCATCAATCGCCAAAAACCAAAGACCAGGATGTAAACGCAAGCCCTGATGTACAGTGTGGGTCATGAGATTGTGACGTACAGTTTTTATAAATATATGCAAGCCCTGACAAACAGTGTTGGTTAGTAATTAAGACATATAGTCCCAATATGTATACAGTGTATACAATTTTCGGAACTATTTTCAAACACATCCACAATATAATTAGAACAAATGTTCTGACCAAGTTTCATGAAGATTGGATAATAAATGTGACTTAAATTATTACAATTTTTTACTATAGCCATATAAGGAAAAATGTCCAGCCCCCTGGAGGCTATGTTTTTCAACCAACTGGAAATATTTTTAAAACTTGTCCAAGATATAATTGGGACAAATTTACAAACCAAGTTTTCACGAAGACCGGACAAAAATATATGGCCTATATACATATAGTGTTAACGAAGTGTTTCTATAGCCATATTAGGAACAATGCACCGCTCCCTGGTGACCATGTTTTTTAAGCAACCGGAACCATTTTCGAAATCATCCAAGATATAAATAGGTCAAACCTTCTGACCAACGTTTTTTGAAGATCGGACAATAAATTCGCCTCTAGAGTGTTAACAAGGTTTTACTAAAGCCATATAAAGCCATTTAAGGAAATGACCTGCGCCTGGCGGCAATGTTGTTCAAGCAACCGGAACCATTTTCGAACTCGTCCAAGATATCATGGGGACAAATCTTCTGACCAAATTTCATGAACATCGGACAATAAATGTGGCCTCTAGTTTGGTAACAAGAGCTAATTATAGTCATAAAACCCAACTGTCTTTCCACAATGTATAAACTTTGAGACTTGCAGAAACACAAACACAAAACTCACTCTCACAGTAGAATATGATTGTATCCGACATCAAAGAAGCACACATGTTGGAACTAAATGTGGTCGATTTAAGATTCACTGAAACCCACACAACTAGCAATCGCGTATTCCAAGTCACTAATAGTTATATCCAATAAAAAAAATGCCCTCTTTATATTTCAAGACAGTCCTTATTATTACTTTGCAAACAGCATTGTTGTCTGGTTGAGCGTGTTACCTTATTTATTCTTTAATCACGCCAAACTGTGATACCGTATGTCTTATTAATTAATCTGTGACCAGACAATCAAAGCATGCCGGCATAATTATTTTTGTCAATTCACACGTTTTCAAAACATAACTGACACATTATTCCATTATTCTTCAATTAAACCAAACTATCATACAGTATGTCTAACTAAAAAATCTTTAAACAGAAGATGAAAGCATGCAGTCAAAATAAAAGTTTAAGCACGTTTTCAAAACAAGACGGACTAAATGGCTCTTATTTTAATAAACACAATTATAAAAAAGCTAATAACAATTTCTTACTAAAAGCAATCCGGTATGTAAACAATTAATTAATTACAAAGTTTTACTGTATTAAATGAAAAAAACAGATCATACAACTACATTTCCTTCACAACAATCACGAATATAATACGGGCAAAAGCCCGCGAAGCGGGCGTTGACCGTTCATACATATGGAAATTTAGACCATACAATTACATAAGAATACCATATAGGGATGCGTCTCAAAAAAATTTGCCACGCGACATATATATGATGGATTATACTTTGTAGTGGTCAGACGTGTTTTGGGGGAGCGGGCTAAATTTAGGATATCAAAACATTGGATTAACCAAATAACGTATATTTTATATCATAAGAAAGTGAATTTAATGAGCATTATTGTGACATAAAATGGAAATATAATGACTGGTAGAAATAGAAGAGAAAAGAAGAAAAGGAGGAAAAGTGATTCGGATTCAAGTGAAAATAAACGAACACATATTAAAAAAACGCCCGAGGGATTAAATTCAATTAGCCAGGTTCTCAGCGAGGCGAGTGCAGTTTTGCATGACGAGGGGATTAACGTTTCAATCAGCAACCTATTCGAGCAACTTGATAACGTGAGCGATACTTACCATGATCCAGTCATAACTATGGCAGGGCGTTCGAGCCATGACGAACCAACAAACTCGGACATTGTAGCAATGTTGGGGAGAATTGATTTAAAACTTAAGAATATGGATAAAAGTTTGAAGTGTATTGAGTCACTCGAGAAAAAAAGTGGATAACTTTGACAAGGAGCTGAAAAAGGTATGGTTACACCTCGACAAGTTTACGAATGAGATCAGTGATCAAGTAAACAGAGTTGAACATAAGGTGGACTCAGTAGATATAGAGTTAGAGGGTGCCAGGAGAAGGATAGCAGATCTTGAACGGGATAAAGATAAGCTCAAAGAAGACATGAATTATGTGCAGTCTCAAAGCATGAGGAACAATTTAATTTTTGGAAATATACCGGAAGTGCAAGACGAAACACCTGCTAAGACAGAGCAAATTGTGCGAGAATTTATTGTGAGTAATCTCAAGGTGACAAAGGAATAAGCGGACGGTATGCGGTTCGAGAGGGTGCACAGAATGGGCCAGAAGCAAAATCAATCAGCAGGGCAGGGTCCCACCCGGGAAGAAAATAACCAGCGCCACCGCAGCATTGTGTGCAAATTTTGTTTTTTCGGCGATAGGGAGAAGGTTCGTGGTAACAGCAAGAACTTAAAAGGTTCACAGTTCTACGTCACAGAACAATTCCCACAGGAATTTGCGCCGAGGAGGCGATTATTCAAGTGGGTCAAGGAGGAGAAACAGGCCTGACGAAGAGCTTGGGTGTCTTACGACACTCTGTACATTGAGGGTAGACCAGTAAAAGACGCGTAGGGCGGGCCGGATGGGCTAAATTGTTAAGTTTGGAACTGCAATGGTTTAAGTACTTCCAAGAGAAAGGCCCCACGTTTTATTTCATTTATAACAAAGTATGATGTAATAGTTTTAACTGAATCTTGGACTGGTAAAAATAGCAAAATTGATCTTTCAGGATATCACTGTCATAATTTGTATAGAAAATATAGACACAGGAATGCTAAACGAAACAGTGGTGGAATAGTAATTTATGTGCGTGATAGCATCAAGGACGTAATATCGATTGTAAAAAATACACATGACACAATTATATGGTTTAAGTTGGATAAGCACTTCTTTAATAATGACAACGACATATATTTTTCTGCAGTTTATATGTGGAGTGACAATTCACCTATTGCTAATTTGTTTGATGCAGACTTATTTACGATTCTTTTAGAGGATATTACCAATATCAATCATTAGGCATAGTCATGATAGCTGGAGATTTTAATGCTAGAACTGCTTGTAAATCAGACGGTATCATTTATGATTTATATATACCTGATATTGATTCCGAAGACTATATAATTGACACCCCATTACAAAGATATTCGATGGACAGCGGTAATAACTCTTACGGGAATAAGTTGTTAGATATGTGTAGAGGTACCAGTTTAAGGATTGCAAATGGCCGACTAGGATCAGTCTTTGGACTAGGTAAATATACATGTTTTAATAGGAACGGATCTAGCGTGATCGACTACTTAATTCTAAGTGAGAGTAGTATTAAGGTTGTTCAAAATTTCTCTGTTAATGACTTCATGAACTTCAGTGATCATGCCCATTGTCATTTGCTATTGTTTTTAATAGGCATGTTGTTAAAGAAGACCCTTATACAATTGAATGTTTTAAGTGGAGCGATGATGAAAAAAATACGTTTCGCGAGGGACTGAAAAGTAAAATGGCAGATTTTGACAATGTAGGTGATAATGCTGATGAACACTGCGATAATAAGGCTGATTTTATGGTAAATAGATTTTCGGAAATTGTACGTGAGGTGGCAGATCCATTATTCGTTAAGCACACTGTATAGTACCCACAGTTTCAAAAATGTGTGATATCTGACTCAGATAAATGGTTCGACCATGACTGTAGAGAGGCTAAGCTTTTGTATAAAAATGCCCTATATGTGTATAATAATTTGCATAGTGATATAGATAGAGTTGAACTATGTAGATTAAAATGTCTGTATAAAAAAAACATTGTTTAAAAAAATCGCAGAGCTTTTAAATTCAAACGTTTTAAGGAATTTGAAAATTTGAAACATAGTAGACCATAAGATGTTTTGAAATATTTTCGGTCACAAAAAACAAATAATAACGATAGTAATATACGTCTTGAAGATTTCAAGAACCATTTTGAACAAATGTTTGCTGATATAAACCAGGCTTCAAATGTTGAAGCTGAGGATTTTAATAGTAATTACGATTTTAATGATTTTTCGCATACATATGGAGAGCTAAATAATCCAATCACATATGACGAAGTTTGTAAAGCTATTAAATTAATTAAAACAAGGAAATCGACAGGTACAGATAAATTATTAAATGAATATTTCATAGAAGCTAGTGATATTTTAGCTGGTCATATTACAGTAATATTAAATTTTATTTTGAACACGGGAAATTTCCCAATTGCATGGACCAAGGGTATAATTGTTCCCTTTCATAAAAAGGGCGACAAGTCTGATATAAAAATTATAGAGGTATCACTGTAACTGCCAAGACGAAAAACGAGTGCAGTTAACCCTTTATTCAACTGCATATTGAATGTTGTATGTTTGGTAAAAAGCTGAAAATATACAAAGAGAAAAGAAATACATTAAAACCTTATTATTAAATTCTAAACCATACAATGATAGTGCAGATATGCATCATATTATGAAAATAAAGTAGCGAAAACGATGAGTACATTAAAACCTTATTATTAAATTCTAAACGATACAATGATATTCAAGTAATGCATCACATTATTAAAAATAAAGGAGCGGAACGATGGGTACGAAATCAGGGTACGAAACATTTTTGGTACTGCAATATTTGTACTGCACTCAATTATTGAAAATTATGTTACTTCGAATAAACGTTTGTATTGCTGTTTCGTAGACATGAAGCGTTGTTTTGATTCGATTTATCTCAATGCCCTATGGTTAAAATTGTGTAAAGCTAACGTGGATGGTAAAGTGTTGCGTATAATACGCAGCATGTATCAAGCTGTTAAGTCATGTGTTAGACATTGCGAAAACTATTCTGATTACTTTAATATAGCAGTTAGCTTGAGGCAAGGGGAGATAATCTCCCCGATCTTGTTTTCTCTTTTCGTAGAAGATCTAGAGATGTATTTGCAAAATAGAAATAGCAAAGGTATAGTTATACAGGATATGTGTTTGATTCTTTTGTTATTCGCAGATGACATGGTTGTTATTGGTGAAACCCCAGAAGATTTACAATTGTCAAAAGATCATTTGCATAATTACTGTGAAACATGGGGATTAGAAGTAAACACTGCGAAGACAAAAGTTGTAGTATTTCGCAAACGAGGTGGTTTAAAATATAATGAAAAATGGATATATGCTGATGAATACTTGGATGTTGTTAATGACTTTAACTATTTAGGTGTTACATTGAACTACACTGGTAATTTTAATCTTAATTCTCAGACGTTATATGGAAAAGGCTTAAAAGCATTGAATAATTTATTGTCAAATCTGAAAAATACGAATGTAAACCAAGAGTAGCACTGCAGTTATTTGGTGCTTTTGTTTCTCCTATTATTACGTATGGGTTTGAAGTATGGGGGTTTACCAAATCATCACAGTTAGAAAGGCTGCATTTAAAATTTTGCAAAGCTACGCTTGGTGTTAGACAATCTACAGCTAATGTAGATGTATACGGTGAACTGGGTAGATTGTATATAAACCGATATGTACGTATTATAAAATACTGGTTAAAGTTAAAGGATAGTGATAAAATTATTACCAAGTCAGTTTTTAAAGATGCTGTGTGCGATGTTAGTATAAATAGAACGAATTGGTTTAGTAAAGTTAAGAACCTTCTTACACGTTACGGTTTTTACTATGTTTGATGTAGTGACATACCTATAAATACCAACCAGTTTATTTGTACATTTCGGCAAAGGCTAATTGATGAATATTTGCAACAATGGCAAGATAATGTTACAGATAGTGGAGTTTTAACTTTGTATAAAACACTTAACTTGTCACATGGATTTGAATCTTATCTAGATCTCATTGTGTCGAGAGATCTCAGAGTTGTATTTACGAAATTACGTATATGTTCCCATAACTTGAGAATACACACTGGTAGATACGAAAAATTGGATAGACATTTACGTATTTGTCAAATCTTCCCTACCAATGAGATCGAGGACGAATTTCATTTGATGTTTAAATGTACAGCATATGCTTATTTAAGACCAATTTATTTGAAATATTATTATAGAAATAGACCTAGTATGTTTAAGTTGATACAACTGTTTAATACAAACAACAAATCTGAATTGTTTATGTTAAGTTAATATATATCTGAAGCTTTTAAAATTCGCAACGTAGCATTGACGGATTTATAACACTGGTATATAGACACCGTATACAAGACTCAAGACTAGTCATTGAAAGAATACATTACAATAACAGCTAGTTATTTGATTATAAGCTATTTTTGTTCCAACAATACATATTTATTACCATATGAAATTAATCATTGTACCAAATAAGCATGAATATTGATTGTATATAAGTTCATCCTGTTAAATAGATTTGTTAAATAATGACCCATACTTCATTGTATAATCTTGTTGTATTAATTATTATATGTATGCATACATATATAACACAAAAAACTGTAAAGTTTACGTGAATAAAATATGTTCTGTTCTGTTCTATATTTTCGCGATGCTATTTATGACCTTGAACAAATCAAAAACACTTTGACATATGCTAAATCACATGTAAATACATACCTCAGGAAAAAAAATATCAATGACATCATAATTGTGTAGCGAATTGCACTAAATATTCTTGCATTGTTTGTTTTTCTTCGCAACCGTTCCAGAATTAAGTCATTACTCAATTATCTCCCCTGAATGCTCTTCTTCAGTGGGTATAAGCCGAAGACTGGTTCACTACATATAGTGACAGTCTTTACCAAACACAAATTAGGTGAATATAACGCGTCTTTAATATAAATATACTGTCCGAAAACTTAGAGACATTAATTATGAACAAAAACTCGTGTGTCCGAAAATTAAGAGTCACAAAAAATAATTATTTTTGCTAAAAAAGGGGGTGTCCCAAAACTTAGAGTGTCCGAAAACATAGAGTTATTACGGTATTGCCGAATCTCAGATTTCTGTCGAATTTATTTGCTTTGATCTTTTCGATATCTTATTGTTATTATTATCCTGACAAATCACAAACGCTTGTTAAAAAATTATTTGTTTTAAACATTATAGTTGGCATCTCTATTCTTTCAGTATTCTCGCGGTATTTCAATAACGACACCCTACTGTTTATTTGTCAGAATTTGTGACGCATTTTCCATTCGCTCTCAGAAAGAAGTTTTACGTGTGATCATGAGCAATATTCTGGTAAGTTGTCGTTGTTATCCACCAGAAACACATTTATTCACAAAATTTAAAGATATATTCCGATCTAACTTTTTAGTCTTTTAGCTTTAATTTTTAACGTATGTACACCTCGTCTGCTCGCACTTTACCGATATCCCGAAAGGTTACATATCACTATAATTAGTTTAGGCCTAAAACCACAAAATCCGATACCGTTGGATTTTCGTACCACAATCTTACGTATAAAATCTTCGAGATTCGAAATCAACAAAAAACAAGACATTTATAAATTGTCTGCATTATTGATCAAATTTTAAGATATTTGTTGGTTTTCCGTTTTTAGAAGCTGTTCTGCCAAGGCAAGAGCTGGGCATCATACAAGCCATTCTATCCAGCAAAACTGACAGTTTTGGTTTACAGAAATCAACAAAGGAGGGATTCCTGAACTATCAAAATTTCCAAGCTATACACACAGTTATTTTCTGTGGTGATCTTTATTGGTTCTGTTTGTTTACTTGGATGGAACATGTGTGAACTTTTATAGAACTTTGAAAGGTCTATATATGTCTATCTTTATCTATAAACAAAAATCAGCTATGGTATAATAAGATCAGATGTGCAAACAATGTCAAAGAGTTGTTAAATTAACAATTTGAAGGCAATTATGCTGAAAAAATATGAAAGTTCCCATGCAAATTTTGTCTGTATATCGACAAGTGTCTGCCGATAATTGTCAAACTAGTAATACAAAACTTACCACAAGTATGTAAAAGCACTAAGTACCTGTGATCATGTTTAGTAAGATAGTTTAATTCTAAACAGTAGCAAATAGCTTGTTTAGTAAATGCATAATGCAAATAATATAATTTCCGTTCTATTGTGTAATTAATAAATTGGTTGTTACTTGTTAATCCATGATAAATGTTTTATGGCTAGTACAAAACCAGCAATGTTAATTTTGTAAAAGGTAATACAATAACACCACTTTGTAATTTCATATACGTAAATATTCTTGAAATGGAGGTTGATGACAGTGTTTTAGTTTTACTTATTTTGTAACTATTATTTTATGTGCAAATAAATGATGTGAAGTGTTTTGTATCTCCACACAATACCACATACCTTTTTATATATGTACTGTGTTATGTGTTATTTGAATGTTTAAATAAAAAAAATATGGATGATATAAAATGATGCATTCTAATATTTGCATTCAAATTGTAACTATAGAACTAAGTGTATGCAGTTTAGACTGTGATTTTAGAATTGCTACACAATGGCTAGTTTTTTAGTGGCGACAAAATTTAAACTATTCAACAATAATTTGCGAAAGAAAATTAGAAACCTGCAAGATACCTGTATTTATTAAATATTTTAATTGAGAAACAAGTATGTTGTTATGCTGTTACACATAATTATACATTGATAATAAATAAGAAGACAATTAGTGGTGTTAACGTTTCCCAACAGTAGAAATCATTCTTCTGATGAAGTCAGTGATATACAGACGAAAGCTCCAGGTATGGCTTTCAATACGTAGTGTGTGTTATTTGACAGTCTAAAACTTATTGGATTAAAAAAATCCTGTCAAATTTGTCAATCAAAATTGATTTGACACATCACATGATTTTGATTATGTTAAATCAGTGTACTGTATGCTAAATGCAACTGCTTTAGCAAGCTGTCAAGTTGAATTGAGACATTTGATGAAACAAACTGTTTCCTGGGTAGGACCAGTACTTAGTGTCTATATGACGTACCATGACGTCGAAAGTCTACAAGACCTACTAGGTAGAACGAGAAATGTACTTCGACGTACAATTTTCACCGACCCTTAAGTGTTAGCCAATCAGAAGACACCTTACGTCTGTTGCTTTTAGAGATAGTTGACATTGAACATTATTATTATTATTATGTATACCGAATTATGCGACTATCGACCGCTTACTCATAGATATTGTGCGTATTTATTAAACATTTTTATTATTATAATTTATACCAAATTATGCGACTATCGACCGCTAACTCATAGATAGTGTGCGTATTTATTGACCTGGCGTGGCGGAATTAAATTCTGACTTATGCAAGTTATGGTTATCACAAAATACGACCAACGGGGAGGTTATAATACATTATTTATCCCGTTAATGCTTGGTAACTGTTTGGTTACCGTTGGGAATTTCATACACAGTAATGCGTTGGACGGTCGTGATACTCCGCCCCGCATGATCAATAAATACTCACAATATGCTGAATAATTTTAATTTTAAAAAGGTAACAATTGAATCTTCTTCAAATTTGTATATAATCTATTTCAATGCATTAAATAATTAAAACTTCTATGTGTTTTTTTTGTTGCCATTCTGATATTTTTATTCATTTTGTCCTCAATTAAAAAAGAGATTTTAAACATTTATTATGAATAAATCTGAAGGAAAAGCGGCTCAAGAGACTAGTGTTTTGATTGGCTGTTCAGAAAATGTGTACCTAGAAGTACAAACATGTATGTCGAATTACAAATTGTACTTTGATGTACAAATATATACTTCGAAGTGTATTTTATATTTATGTCGACGTACAATTATTGTACTTCGACGTACATTTCTCTTTTTAACTTGTAGGTCTTCTTGACTTTCAACCCAAATGGTACGCCATAGTATGTCTTTAGGGTTATCTAAAGAATGCTCCCACTTAAGGGATCAATACAGAGACATCCCACTGACTAAGCCAGTTAGCAGACACCCCATCCACTATACCACAGACACCGAACCAGCTATAAATTCCTGTGGCTAGAAAACAAAAAAAATAAGATGCTAGCTCTTTAAGCTTGGAACATGTAACTCGTTTTAAGATTGATTTTTTTTTTGGATGCATTACTTAAATATTGCAACAATTATAATATTTTGAACACAATCATGTCCATATATTTATTAAAAATATATGGTTATCAAAAAAAACTTAAAAAGCTTTTGCCCGTAAATTAGGTAGCACCTATAATCATATTACATCAAACTTAACAAAAAAATATTTCATTAACAAAATACTCAAGATAAAATATATTAGAAACACATTTTGGGCGAGTTTTATTTTGGTTGGGACGAGTTGACCGATATAATTGGGGTGAGTTAACCAGAATTTTGGGGCGAATTGTCTTTGGGGTGAATTGTCTGGCTACGTCTGGCTCCCGTAATGACGCAGGTGCGCATGAAGTCACGCGTCAAATTCCCAGAAATCTGATCAAATTGAAATATATGTTTCAGTGTTTCGTAAAAAATATAGATACAAGGAATGTAAACTTCTGATTTTCTAAAAAATGAATCCAATCAATGTTTAAATCGGGATCCCATTGGGTCCGAATTACTAATTGTTGCCAGTTTCGATTTAACGGATGTCAACCAAATCAACAAAAATGGACTTAATGGTCGCTTTTGCTTTTCATTGTGCTTGTGAGTATCTAAAATTTGTATTCATATTGAATATTTACATTAAAATTAACAATGTTTTTTGGCGCAAATTCTTGTATTTGTGCGTTGAGACCTTTCAAATATTCCACATTAGTAACAGTTTCCTAACCCAGCTTTTTCGCCCAAAGTTATTTCGTCTCTGGTCGGTTCGCGCCAACTACAGTCGATTGGTGTATAACGGATAGCCAGGGTTCCCGCTGTCGATCGCCATTGGCGCCAATTGCGACAAAATAAAAAATCTGGCGACAAAATTTCGTAAATGGCGATTTTAAAAAAATCGGCATTTTTCTGCGTTCATATTTTCTTAAAATGACAAAAGACGCTGTGTTTACCAGCCGCTTTACGGCAGTCGTAATACTATAGATTTCCATGGTGTAAGCGATACAGCTGTAATCAATGGAGCGTGGTGCTGACTGCCGACTACCGCAAAGTGGAATGTTATGGTGATAATTGCGATTATTTGGGGTGTTGTTGCAAGTTATCTTAATTGGTCGGCAGTTTTATTGCTTCAGAGATAAGGCAATATTGAAATATACCGACTTTGCGCTTAAATGTGAAGTGTTTGTCACAGTGTTCGAAGCAGATTCAAGACCGTTAAATTGACAACAATGACAATCAAAAAGGTAAGTATCGATTGTTTTTAGAAAAATCGGTGTAATTATAGAAAATAGTAAAACATTTTACATCTATTGGTTCTATTTAAACGGTGACATATTGCTGTTTCACTCGTCAAAATGGCAAGTTCAGAGTGTAAAACGACTTTTAGAAAGTGAACATTAGATGCTGCTTATTTTGAGACTCATTCAAAATGCAAACGTTCCCACCGCTATTGTTCACCAGCTAACAAACAAAAACCAAACAAAGACAGTTGTTTATCAGAATTTCATTTCCTTCAATATGATTTCCAACACACAATCTATGCTGTGTGAACTCTTTATATCCTCAACACTTATCAATTCATTCACTACCGGATGTACCTTAAAAAAAAGGTAAACATAGTTTAGCACATGGAAATCAATTTGACATTTGATATACACAAATGCTTATTTTATTTGACTGTTGTGTTAAGGGCTCTATGTAGTAGATCATATGCTACCACACATTTATATTATTTATATACTTCACATTCATTGATTATTATTAGTATTATATTAATATTATATTTCCCTTTTTGTATTTTCAGAATACCACAAAGCTTCTGAAGCACCAAAACTGTGGCAACATATTCAGGCTGCTAAGAAGGTGTCAATCAACAAGAGTTACAACTGATTGAATGTGCCTTTATTTAATTAACAATGTTAAATGTGTTGTTATTATTAATACTACTGTTATTAAATCAATTCCTTTAACATACTGTAAATGCTCAGTTTTTGTTTGTATTATAATAACATGATCTTCATTGCCCAAATGTAGCCCCAGTGTGGCGACAACTTTTTAAATTTGGCGAAAGTAAGTGGCGACAACTTTTGAAAGCCCAGAGGGAACCCTGGGATAGCTAAGGACTTCGAGTCTCATTTCAACGTGAAAACCATGCATTCAGAAATTAAACCATAAAACCTAGATAGACACATGTTTTTCCTATTGAAAAATGCCAGCGGTTTTACATTTCCGAAAAAATATTATTTGTCTTGAATTCTGCTTTTCATTTGAAAGTAGGTAATGTTTATTCCAGGCCAATATTATGATTAGCATGTCTATCCATGGTAGCTTTCGGCCCTCTAAATGAATACATAAGAATTTTGCAAGTGAACAAATACAAAGACATGCTTGTGTTATTTGTCAATCTTTACAGGGGTGTCAATTTTCCAGATTATTCTGGAAATCCGGATTTGAGCCGTCAAGGGTTGATTTTGAGGTGAATGTAAATCGGATGAGTTTGTTTAAGGCGGGTGGGGGTAGGGACAAAATTATTTTAGTGCGGGATCATTTCAGAACGAATATTGTTATAGCATCGTCGGCATTCCGGACATTTGCGCTTGGTACTGATTTTATTAATGGATTTCTGATTGGTAAGCGGCTGGCACTGACATGAGCATTGACTGGCTAAGTAAAACACTGCAATATCATATTTTAAAACAATATGTTAATCAAATTATATATTGACTGCGTAATTGTTAGGTTACTGGTTACTGGTTTTCATTTTCTGCAGTCAAACGATATGCATATTTTATTTCATTTGCAAATGATGTTTTGCGACATGTTTTCGGACAGTCGTTTTCGGATACGCTGGTTTGTCGATTTTTATTTAATTTCGAAGTTCTTAATATCATTTGTTTAGAATGACAAATACACCTGCGGTGTTACGGATGGTTTGGTTTATAATATTTCGCATTGTACTCACCAGAAATTGCACTTAGAAAGACTATAAAAAAAGAACAATAAGCTAGGGCTCGGGGGGTTGAGCCCTCTCTTCCCTTTATCCTACGGCTTTATTTTCTGGATTTCAAATTTGGGAAAATTGACACCCCTGCTTTAGTCAATTGTGTATTCTTGGACATAACGACGAAAACTGCATTTACATTTGCAATGTTTTGACTAAATACTGGCTAGACCTAGAAACTATTAATAAAAAAAAGAGCATGCGCATAGTAACAAACCTTAGCAACCAATCAGAAGGGCCGATACTATGATAAACAGTGTATATGATAAGGATTACTACATGGGGCTTAGTCTTGTCTGTATTTTGGCAAAACATAACCGATTTTAATGCAGTTTTTGTGGTAATGTCCAAGAAAACACATTAAACTAAAGATTGTCATACATGTACATGTATGTTTTTCAATCTTTTCATTTGAATGTTTAGATGTTTTTATGCTCCCCTAAAATTTATTTTAGGGGGAGCATATAGACTAGTCGTCGCTTCGTCTGTCCGTGTATGCGTCTGTCTGTCCGTCCTTGCACAATTTTTGTCCGGGCTATTTCTCAGCAACTGATTACCGGAATTCAATGAAACTTTATGGGAAGCTTCATTACCAAGAGGAGATGTGCATATTATCGCGGGTTCTGGTCGGATGATTTATCACAGAGTTATGGCCCTTTGAAAATTTTTAAATTTTTCATAAACTGTACATTTAGTGCAATTCTTGTCCGGGCTATTTCTCAGCAACTAATGACCGGAATTCAATGAAACTTTATGGGAAGCTTCACTACCAAGAGGAGATGTGCATATTATCATTGGGTTCTGGTCGGATGATTTTTCACAGAGTAATGACCCTTTGAAATTGTCTATAAAAAAATTCTTGTCTATGTCCCCCCAACATCTGTTGCATCAAGATGTTTCCTTTTATCTGAATATATAGTGCAATATTGTGGAAAAAAAAACTTTGGGGAGCATCACCTGTCTCCGACGGTTTCTTGTTATTAAAAGGGCCGATAGAGTTTGTTTTTTTCTCAGCAAAATATGTTCACTTTACCTTGTTTACCTATTTGTATGGCCCCGTTAGTGTGGCATATAGCAGTTGAACTGTCCATCAGTCTGTGTGTCCGTCCCAAAACTTTAGCATTGCCCATAACTTTTGCAATATTGAAGATAGCAACTTGATATTTAGCATGCATGTGTATCTCATCAACCTGCACATTTTGAGTGGTGAAAGGTCAAGGTCATCCTTAAAGGTCAAAGGTCAAATATATGGCTTCAAAGCGGTGCAATACGGGGCATTGTGTCACTGACAAGACATAAAACTCCAAATCAATATTGAAGATAGCAACTTGATATTTGCAGTGTTGGCACGAAAAACCCGCCCCCGGGAAAACCCGTTTTTTCCCGCCCTGGGCAATACTCTGAAAGTGGGCAATACTGGGCAATACTATTTTTTCTTCATTAAACATGCAGTTGTAATTGTTTTTTATCATCCTTACTTCTCTGCTAGCCTCTATTGTAAAGAAAAAATTATTAGCAAATGCTGTAGAATTGTTGGCAATAATATTGAAATAAAAGTAACATATAGTTACTGTATGATATCAGGGTTTTTTTTCCTTCTTTGGGACCCGCCGAAAATCGGCCCTTTCCCCTCGGATTTTTTTTTCCCCTCAGCTGGTAAAATTTCCCCTAGATTTCATTTTCCCCTAAAAAAAAAAAAAAAAAAAAATTTTTTTTTTTTTTTTTTTTTCCTTTAAATATATAAGTTATCCTGATCCACTGTAGAAACTAAAAAAATCTTGCATAATTAAATTATCTGTTGCCTTGAATTTGTTTTAAAAACAGTAAAATATGTTAAATTGATTATTTTAGACTTTGCTTATTTTCCCCAAGATCCAGCTTTTCGCACAATTTTTTCCCCCAAAATTCGACGTTTCGCGCGATTTTTTTCCCCTCAAAAAAGGCCAGGCCCTTTCCCCAAAATCAGATAAAAACCCCTGGATATATAAAATTTTACTGCAGACTTCAAAGTGACTGTTGTTTTATAAATTACAATATCTAGTCACAGTTTCTAAGAAAAAAACATGATGTAAATAACGTAAAGCAATCTGAAATTGATAAATGGACTTTAATCATGATTTTAACCTAACAATATGAAAATAAATATAGTCTCTTCCTATTATTAACACAATAATATGTATTATTTATAGACATTCCTTAAACAGACTCTGGCATCTTTCTTACATTGACTCATATATTTGGTCTGTGTTCATCATAAAACTTTTTGTTTGCATCAGTTACATAATGGGAGGGCCCTAATTGGCACTAGTCTGTGTATCTTTTATGGCCACAAATAAACAGTTAGAGGGCCTTTGTCTGGCCCTTATAGGGCACTTATGTGGCCCAAATAGGTCCAATGTTTATCTAAGTGGCCCAGTGTTATTGTTAGTTGTACAAACTGTGTGAGTGTCATAAATGATGACACAAAACTGTGTCAATAATTTAAAACACTAAATTGGGGCATGAGTCTTAATGCAACATGAGATCAACTAAATTATTTGAATGATAACAAAAAGATATATTACTTGTATAATCCCTCATGTCTCTACCCATTTCCCTTTTCCTTCGTAAATACCATTCTGTTACATATCATATATTTTTAGAAAAATAATGTGAGTTAATAAAATGTGAATCAGATAAAGCAAAGACACACATGCCAGAATTTTTTAGGTCCAAAGCGGGACATTCCATAAAAAATTGTCGGGACATTTGACCAAAAAGCAGGACACCTAAAACGATTTATCATTCCACCTTTACTGTAGTCAGTATAGTACTAACAATACTCTTGATACTTTTATTCAAGACATAAAACATCTGATATGAAGCATGAAATCTAAAACATAACAATAACAGTTTCATTAAATAAGACAATAGCAAACAACAATCTTCGTCTTTTTAGAGTACAAAATCTGGAACATTACGACAACAATACTCATTATATTACTTTCAATGGCAAACATTAACGCAGGGGAGGCTATCCAGTACACTGAAAGTACGGGTTACAGTAAACTATCTACCGAACATTTTTTTAAGCATGTATCCATGCGCAGTTTGTTACTTGTCAATTGTCGCGGCTTAATTGGAGTAGGGTCAAACTGTCATGCATAGCACCTCGTTGTTTTTAGCTTAATTGGAGTAGGGTCAAACTGTCATGCATAGCACCTCGTTGTTTTTATTACAATTACACCCAATTACACAAGACAGGATGGGTATCACTTATTGGACTGTTTGTTGCGAATTTGGTATATTGCACATTCGGATTAACCCGCTATTTTGGAACTAAACATTGAATGTAAAAGACTCATTAATGACGTAGAGTTAATTTTACAAAACAACAATTGTTTTGTAAACCGTTTCAAACAAAGACAAAAACAAACACATTTTTCAACATTTATTTCATTATAATACATTTATCGATAGCAATAAGGGACCACTATCTTGAAGACCACCATGGTGTGAATGCCTGATAAAATCAATAATTAGCCAATAAATCGCTGATCAGGTGTCATAAACAACACTGGTACACACAGAAGTAGAATCGGATTGTTAATCGGGGGCAATAAAGGGATTAGCGGCAGTGTTTTTTTTCTTCAGTTTTGGGGGAAGGGGGTCGGGTCCCCTGAGGGGGGGGGGGAAATTCGCGCTTAAAAGGGGAAAAGGGGGAAATTTCTATGCTTAGCTAGTAACAGTACAAAATCAAGTTTTAACACTATAATTCACCATACAGAGGGAGAAAAACATAATTCAAACTCTTTTATTCATAAACATGTTCATGTTCAAAGTTCAACATTTCTGGGCTTTTCAGCGAATTTATCAATTATTCTGGTGACCTCCTTTTCACCAAGTCTCTCAGTGTGCAGACAAAGTCTGATCAGGGACTCCAGTGTAGCTTCCCCAAGCCTGTTTCTCTGTGGCGTGCAAAGCAGGTTGAGAAAACTAAACAGTCTTTCAACACTCTGTTGACCGGACGTTTCTGGCGTTTCACTGCCGGTATTTGAAGAAGACTGACTTCTAAGTTGTACTTGTTTGAAAAAAATATCAATTTAAAACAGATTTGTCAATTTTTTTACGATAGCTTTTGTTGTTGTGCGACATGTTGGAATATGTATGGTTTGTAGTAGATGTCGTAAAGCGAAAGTCGTGATAGTGAACTACGTACGGTTTGCGGTAAAGGCTAAAATAAAGTAAACATGCGGATGCAGTTCAGGAAAATTGTAGTAAATTCGTAACGAAAGACGTATTTAAATCATAATGAGGTATTGATTAAAATTGAATAACACTTCCGAGAGGGGAATTTTAAAAATATTTGGGGGAAAAATATATACTCTAAAGATGGGGGAATGGGGCCGAATAACGCCAAATATTTCATCCTAAAAAAACACTGAGCGGTGGTAAGTGTTAGCGAAACAGAGCTTGAATAGTGAATTTTATTGGGAACCTATAGACCTTACATCGTTTTTTTACGAATGTCGGGACAAATTGTCTCATATCGGGACGCCGGGACAAAGGACCCAAAAGCAGGACTGTCCCGCCGAGATCGGACGTCTGGCATGTATGAGCAAAGATACCAAGTTATACCCAGTATTGTCCATAAAGACCATTAAATTGAATTTCATTTATGTAAAAATACGAAAGTAATAATTAAGATTCCAAACTTTCCACATGATGTAGTTGGTTAAAATGTAACAAATAGTTTCTAAATATTAATAATTAATGGATATGTTTTTATAGAGACTAATAATTATATAAGTTATATGATTGTGTAATATCTTTATTACCCGTAAAGCCCATCCAAACCATCCAAAACAAACACAAAATAAATTGCACTTTTTTTGCAGAAAAAAGTAATCATTAATATGCATCCACATGAAGTAGAAATTAACAGTGTAAATAATAGAATAGAATTGCTAAAATTAATAGTTATTATGCCCCCCTTCGAAGAAGAGGGGGAATATTGCTTTGCACATGTCGGTCGGTCTGTCGGTCCGTCCACCAGGTGGTTTCCGGATGATAACTCAAGAACGCTTGGGCCTAGGATCATGAAACTTCATAGGTTCATTGATCATGACTCGCAGATGACCCCTATCGATTTTGAGGTCACTAGGTCAAAGGTCAGGGTCATGGTGACCTGAAATAGTAAAATGGTTTCCGGATGATAACTCAAGAACGCATACGCCTAGGATCATGAAACTTCATCGTTAGATAGATCATGACTCGCAGACGACCCCTATCGATTTTGAGGTCACTAGGTCAAAGGTCAAGGTCACGGTGACCCGAAATAGTAAAATGGTTTTCGGATGATAACTCAAGAACCCTTATGCCTAGGATCATGAAACTTGATAGCAGGGGGTTTTTTTAGAAAGAGGGGAAGACGCTGGACGCTGGGAAAAAGGGGAAAATCGAGCGCGAAAGAGACATATTTGGGGAAAAAATAAAAACTGTTAATTTCAATGTCTATAACTCACCTACAGACTTCAGGTTTTTTTTTAAGAAAAAGAGGCATGTCTCTGGCCTTTTTGTTCTTAAACACATGAACAAGTATGATATTAAAGTCAAAGTCCTAAATAAAGTTGCAGGTGTAGATCTAATAATAGGAAATGTTTTCAACTGGGACCGGGGAACGATGTCAATATTATGATTTCAATTTCATGATGAATGGGTTGACGATCTAGATCAGCTACAGTATTGGAAGGGAAAGGTGCGGCAGCTGCCGATTGTCTACTTTCACTTTCACAATAATCCGACAGTATTAATCGATGTTGATTACATGTACCTCCGAATCCTGCTGGGTTTCAACGGTTTTTGATGATTCATTCTTAAAAAATGCGTCAACTCAATTAATATTTTCCGAGTCCGAACGTTTTATTTTGTTCGTGTATCAACGCCAATTGTGAGACTTTTTTCTGTTTTAACGTTTATATCTTGGCTTTCACATAACCCGGATAAAAATTCGACTGGTTTCCGGTAATTAATTGACGAAACAACCTTCTCGCGCAAGACAGGAATCCAGTAAAATAGTCACATGATTAATACGATTAGTTGCCCGGTTTCCATGACGTAATTTAAGAGCTATATATAGAATCACTGGGATTCCCAGATTTGAGTGTTCGTCGGGAGAGTGCGAGAGAGAGAGCGAGATCGTTGTACATGTACATAGTACAAATTGGATAAGTGTCGACTTCCCAAAAGAAAAAAAAACATTTCTTTGAGGGTAAAATATTATATTTTGGTGAAAAATTATATTTTTGGAGGGGAAATGGTATGTTTAGGGGGAAAATTCTGGTAGGGGAAGACGCCGAATATCGGCGTTACTTTCTTAGTAAAAACAAGAAATATCTTTAAAAAAGATATACGGCGTTGATTGTGGTCGATGTTTATGAACGATCAAAAGTTATCTCTATGAGATAAAAAGTAGCGGATGCCTTTTTTTCTGCGCAGTTCTTAGCTACATCACAAGCAAATCAATTACGGGGTGTTGCGCCAGATTTCGTGGCTTATTTTGCTTTATGTGATATTATTACTCAGATATCTATATTTACAGAATAGAAAAACACAAGAAACATGAAAATAAACGAGTGCATATAGGTCAACCGGCAATACTCGAATCTTAATTTAATTGCATAATTATAGTATAGTGAATTATTGTGCTCATGCTTAATAAACTGGTCTAAATGGATAAATATTTCTAATTGATTTTATCAAAATTGGTCCTTATCATGCAAATGTTGAAAACATATTAAAAATCGATGATTGACATACCACAATAATATCGCCGAATATCTTTATTTAGTATCTTTCTGATCAAAACAGACTTCAAGTGCACAAAGTTTACGAGACGGCGTTTATATAAAGATTTCTGCAACTGACCGCAAACTGACCTTGATACCTTGCGGATTGGAATGCAATGCATTAAAGTTAGGTAACAATGCTGAACGACGGCTTGTTTACGCCAACTGTACACGACCAAGGCAACAGCTGTGCCTAAAATATTGATATATCGACAAAGCGACTAAACGAACTATTTACTCCATCAGACAAAAATAGCATAGATTCCAATTTTTTCCTTCAATGAAAAGATCGCAACCCCTTCTGCGAACTCCGGTGATGAACTGTATATAAACTCTGACTTTCACACACTGGCCGCGAATTGACCCGAAACCTCGCGGGTTGAAATGCAATGCAAGTAAGTACTAAATATGAGAATATAGCCTTTAGTATAAACGCTTTTGCGCTGGTAATTCTCTGAAAATAAAAGGTGAACGCACAAACTGTATTTATGTCGAAAATTGATTGTAAAACTGTTCTATCTATTGAGCCTTTTCGTTAGAGATAAAATTGTTTCATGCAGTAAAACAGTGTTACAAAGACGCGGATATGTTTCCAATGTTCTGGTGTTAAACTCAAATCAGCCAATTGAATAAATGAAGTGTATTCATTCGTACCTAGCCGCGGGAAATTTTATTTGAATATTATTGGACACTTACAAAGGTCAAGTCAGGGTGAAAAGCTGGCTTAATACAGCTTACGCCGAAAAACCCCTGGATAGGTAGTTTGATCATTACTGGCAGATGACCCCTATTGATTTTCAGGTCACTAGGTCAAAGGTCAAGGTCACGGTGACCCGAAATAGTAAAATGGTTTCCAGATGATAACTCAAGAACGCTTATGCCTAGGATCATGAAACTTCATAGGTACATTGATCATGACTGGCAGATGACCCCTATTGATTTTCAGGTCAAAGGTCAAAGTCACGGTGACCCGAAATAGTAAAATGGTTTCTGGATGATAACTCAAGAATGCTTATGCCTAGGATCATGAAACTTGATAGGTAGATTGATCATGACTCGCAGATGACCCCTATTGATTTTGAGGTCACTCGGTCAAAGGTTAAGGTCACGGTGACCCGAAATAGTAAAATGGTTTCCGGATGATAACTCAAGAACGCTTATGCCTAGGATCATGAAACTTGATAGGTACATTGGTCATGACTGGCAGATGACCCCTATTGATTTTCAGGTCACTAGGTCAAATGTCAAGGTCACAGTGACCCAAAATAGTAAAATGGTTTCCCGATGATAACTCAAGAAAGCTTATGGCTAGGATCATGAAACTTCATCGGTACATTGATCATGACTCGCAGATGACCCCTATTGATTTTCAGGTCACTCAAAGGTCAAGGTCACAGTGACAAAAAACATATTTACAAAATGGCTGTCACTACAACTGAGAGCCCATATGGGGGGCATGCATGTTTTACAAACAGCCCTTGTTTCATCAAACTTGATACATGGATAGATGGCAATATGGACATTATGCACGTCATTTCATTTTGTTCCTACGTCAAAAATTCTGGTTGCTATGACAACAAATAGACTAGAAATACTGCTGAAAATGGTGGTTTTCTGGATCCTGCGATAACTTAAAAAGTTCTTGATATTTTTTCATAAAACTTGAACATGGATAGATGGCAATATGGACATTATGCACGTCATTTCAGTTTGTTCCAACGTCAAAAATTTTGGTTGCTATGGCAACAAATTGACTAGAAATACTGCTGAGAATGGTGGTTTTCTGGATCTTGCTATAACTTTAAATGTTCTTCATATTTTTAGCACACCTGAGCTGTGCTCATGGTGAGCTTTTGTGATCACCTTTTGTCCATTGTGCAGCGTGCGGCGTCAACATTTGCCTTGTGAACACTCCAGAGGCCACATTTATTGTCCGATCTAAATGAAACTTGGTCAGTTCATTTGTCCCATTGATACCTCGACTGAGTTTGAAACTGGGTCATGCTGGGTAAAAAACTAAGTCACTTGGTCAAAAAAAGAAAAACCTTGTGAACACTGTAGAAGTCACATTTGATGCCCAATCTTCATGTAACTTTGTCAAAATGTTTGTCTAAATGAAATGTTGGTTGAGTTCAAAAATGGTTCCGGTCCGTTGAAAAACATGGCCCCCTGGGGGCGGGGCAGTATTCCTTATATGGCTATAGAGAAACCTTGTGAACACTCTAGAAGTCACAATTTTTGCCCAATTATCATGAAACTTGGTCAAAACATTGGTTTCATTGATATCTCGGACGAGTTCGAAAATGGTCCAGATCGGTGGAAAAAAATGAACGCCAGGGGGCGGGGCACTCTTTATGTATATAGTGAAAACATGTGAACACTCTAGAAGTCACATTTTTGGTCCAATCTTCATGAAATTTGGTCAGAACATGTGTTTTCTGGATATGGCGGTTGAGTTCGGAAATGGTCCAGATCGGTTGAAAAACTTGGCTGCCAGGGGTGGGGCAGTTTTCTCTATATGTATATAGTGAAAGCATTTGAACAGTCTAGTTGTGATAAGCCATAATGTTAAAGAAAGATAACCTGTACATACTTTCCAATAGTTAACTAATAGTTAACTCCCTTGTATAAACCTGGGACTTCTTTCATACAATGTGTTGTACATAAAGACATAAAAACAACTGTACATGTACTAATGCACTGTAGAGCCTTATCTTTGATCTTTACTGATAAGCCAAGTTAACCTACTGTGTTTTGGTGTATTTAGCAGACTACTGTGCTATGAAACTGTTTCCATGGCAACCTTGTTATTTGGCATTTTCTAAATTAGAAAGACTCTTTTGATTGAAATAACTGTAAATTCTTCATTTTTTTACATTTGAGTCACTGGAGTTTTCCACTCTCAATAAATTGTTATCTTTAGATTAAGTTAGACTTTTTTATAAACAAAATTTTTGAAGCAACTTCTAGACTAACAGTAACTAATATTTATATCAGTTTTTTTGAC
Source organism: Dreissena polymorpha (assembly GCF_020536995.1). Taxonomy (NCBI): domain Eukaryota; kingdom Metazoa; phylum Mollusca; class Bivalvia; order Myida; family Dreissenidae; genus Dreissena; species Dreissena polymorpha. The sequence continues at coordinate 20,932,388 of NC_068358.1, read as the reverse complement.
AGATTGTGAACTTCTTTTTACATTCATTAAGGTATTTGCTGTATTTGTTCATTTTTAACGATGCATAGATTCTTTAGACTAAAGTTAGTTATTTTCATTAAAGCTGCCCTGGTTTTCACTTAAAGATTATTTCTTTGAGTGTATTCAGGCGTATCTGACTGGACGCCTTAAGTTAATTGAATTACAACAAGTAAGTGTGTTAGAAATAAGCGTTCTTTAATTAGATTTGATAAATATTTCCGTATTACTTAAGTGCTCACACAGTTACATAACTCGTAACCGTCCCGTGACCGGTTCACTTGCGTAAGCGAACGAGACCGCACAACCACAGTTGTTTTTAGTAAAACATTGTGAATACTTTAAGTCACATTTTTAGTTCAATCTGAATGACACATGCTGATCTTCACACATGGTGACAATCTTTATGTGCATAATATTTTTTGCTCATGGTGAACTTTTGTGATCACCTTTTGTCAATTGTCTGTCTTCCGTTGTGCGTCATGAGTATTTGCCTTGTTAACACTGTAGAGGCCACATTTATTGTTGGATCTTCATGAAACTTTTTCAGAAGATTTGTCCCAATAATATCTTGGACGAGTTCAAAAATGTTTCTAGTCTGTTGAAAAACATTTCCACCATGGGGCCATTTGTTATTCATTCTTCATGAAACTTGGTTAGAACATTTGTTCTATTGATATCTTGGGCTGCAAAGAACAGGTCATTTCTTTTTATGTCCCCCACTATAGTAGTGGGGGACATATTGTTTTTGCCCTGTCTGTTGGTTGGTCTGTTGGTTGGTTTGCGCCAACTTTAACATTTTGCAATAACTTTTGCTATATTGAATATAGCAACTTGATATTAGGCATGCATGTGTATCTCATGGAGCTGCACATTTTGAGTGGTGAAAGGTCAAGGTCATCCCTCAAGGTCAGAGGTCAAATATATGTGGCCAAAATCGCTCATTTTATTAATACTTTTGCAATATTGAAGATAGCAACTTGATATTTGGCATGCATGTGTATCTCATAGGGCTGCACATTTTGAGTGGTGAAAGGTCAAGGTCATCCTTCAAGGTCAGAGGTCAAATATATGTGGCCCAAATCGCTTATTTTATGAATACTTTTGCAATATTGAAGATAGCAACTTGATATTTGGCATGCATGTGTAACTTATGGAGCTGCACATTTTGAGTGGTGAAAGGTCAAGGTCATCCTTCAAGGTCAGAGGTCAAATATATGTGGCCCAAATCGCTTATTTTATGAATACTTTTGCAATATTGAAGATAGCAACTTGATATTTGGCATGCATGTGTATCTCATGGAGCTGCACATTTTGAGCGGTGAAAGGTCAAGGTCTAGGTCATCCTTCTAGGTCAAATATATGGGTTAAAATTGCTCATGTAATGTTACTTCTGCAATATTGAAGCTAGCAATTTTATATTTGACATGCATGTGTATCTCATGGAGCTGCACATTTTGAGTGGTGAAGGGTCAAGGTCATCCTTCAAGGTCAAACGTCATATAGGGGGACATTGTGTTCCACAAACACATCTTGTTATCTCTTCTTTTTATCTCAGGTGAACGACTTTGGGCCTTTCAGGCCCTCTTTTTTCATGAAACTTGAAACATGGATAGATAGAAATACAGGGCTAAGCCTAGGTTCAAACTTGAGGGAGAAGTGACTTTTCCCTGAGCTGAAATTAGGGAGAAGTGAGGCCACTAGAAGGAGAAGTGGTTTCTGTTCGGTGTTTAATAAAATCTTCACTTGTTTTATACCCCTCATTACACCAAGCCTATCATCATCAATGACAAACAAATAATATTTTCAAATTCAATAAATCCTGACAAAATTAAGTCACATAAATCAATTCATACAAATAAAACTTGTGTTTCCATGTGCATCATAAAAATAAACAGTACTATAATAATGCAATAAAATCCAAACCCTATTTACATCATAATGTACATGATAGTTAGTCAGTGATTTTTTTCACCCAATTGGGAACGGGTCCGATACCCATGCAATTGGGAATTTTTCAGGTCGTGAAATCACCAAATTGGGGAAAAAAACGAGTCGTAACAAAACACAATCTAAATGCATGGGAAATACAATATATCTATTATTGTTTATCCGAATTTTATACATGTCAGAAATATGCATTATACTGTAAAGCACTGAAATAGTCAAGCGTGCTGCCTTCTGACAGCTCTTGTTGAAAGATCTAATTAATGACCACACCCCATCATGATACCCGCCCCACAACCCAAAAAGATTTTTTTTGAAACATAGTAAAAAAAGACACAAATATTTATTTTATTTTTTGAAGGACTGTCAAACCATCCCACCCAAGCTATTGCTATCAGACTTGAAGTAAAATATTATTAGTTTGTTTTGTGTCTTAACAAATGTTCAATAGATTGTGGAAAATATACCTGAATCATCTATTAAGTACAACTTCTTTAAAACATAAGCGATTAATATATTTCAATTATGGTCCTCTTCCACTAAGAATATGACAATATTACCTTGACCTTCAGGGCTATCCTTTGTCCCGAGCTCCTGGCGCTTGGAAAATAACAGAAGACCCTTGTTTGACTAGTGAGAAAAGGTCCTTATTGAATATTAACAATTTCCCCATGATGGCTTACGTTATATACTGTCAAGCATTTAAATAGTTGAGCACACTGTCTTCTGACAGCTCTTGATATGCTGCTTATGGCAATGTGAAATACATCAGAATTACTGTATTTAATAAGCATATGTCATGTACGTTGTACACAGTTAATGGCCGGATATGTTTCACGCAACGTAAAGTTGTCACCGATTTTAAACATTATTAATTCAAGGATGTTTTCTCATATCTTAAGATATCGGCACAAACTGTACTATGCACTGTAGATTTTTGCAAATGTATTTCATTACTTGAGATATTTGGAAAAATATAGTTCTTAACGGTGTGATTGCATTTTGTCCAGCCCGTATTTAAACCCCTAAAAACCCATTGATTCTGCACCATGAATATTTCACATGGTCTTTACCAATCTGTTCAATACTTATTTTCCTCAAACATTTAGTTCATTTACATACATGTAAATTGTAATTCAATGTATAGAAGTATATCTTGATATTGTCATTATTTTTAAATACTGATATTCGATATTTTACATGACTGTCCCAGTCCTCTAAGCCGAGCGGAACTGTCTTTTTTATATATAAGGATTGGAGTAAGTGTTCGTTTGTCGTATGAATAGATATCGTTTCAGGAAATTAAAATGATTCGTAAAACAAAATTGTGTCAGTGTCATATGAACGAATCTGCACTAAAACTACATTAAGATTCACATCGTACATGCATGATCAGTTGTCAAACGAAAGTACGGTTGAAATTCAAATGCATTATTTTTCTTTTTCCGGGATATTGCTTTAGTATGTTGATGCTGAATTTACAAATTTAAGTGTATATGAAGTGAAAACAATAAAATTAAACAACGGTTGCCATAGACAGCTGTAAACATTTAGCAGATGCGTCTTATATAACTTTAAACATCAATGTTCTTTTTCTTTTGAAGATCTGCCTTGAAGTTGAGTAAACATGTTTTATAATTCATAAATATATACAGCACATTCAAAAGAAATTGCCTTTCTTCGTACGAATTTCTAAATTTTTCATTTGTTTTATAGGTTTAGCATTAGCTCTTGCGGACTGTCCTCCTCCTGCGGTCCAGAATGCCGCCTTCACTCCAGTCCAGTCATCATACACTGATGGTGCAAACGTTACATTCACCTGTAACACTGGTTATGGACTTCAAGGTAGTCGGATACATTATTGCAGGGGAAGCAGTTGGGAAGGATCCCTCACATGCTATGAACAGTTTTGTGAGACAATGAATAATCCTAGAAATGGTATAATTGTTGGAAACCCATCCTACAAAATTGGCACTTACATCACATTTCAATGTAATACAGGCTACACATTGAAAGGAAACAGCCAGTTGCTGTGTCGTGTTGATTTGAAGTTTGATAGGAACCCACCAACATGTGATGTCAATATGTGTCCAGATTTTGGGGCTATAGATCATGCACGCATTTTCCAAGCCACAGATGGAGGAATAGAAAATGATTATGGAAGTGTAGTTAAAGTAACCTGTGAAGACTCATATGTCCTGGATGGTCATGTGTCCGTGTTTTGCCAGGGAGACGGAACTTGGGGCCCTAAACCGACCTGCAAACCTTTAGATTGTGGTAGGTTCGATGGGATGAATTCAAACTGCGTGAAAGACTTTGTACTGCTTAATACTCTGTATTACATGGAATGTATGAGTGATGTCCCAAATACAAGAATTGGAGCGGACAGCACCAGTGCACCTAATGAATGTGAGGAAAGATCTCAGAAATGGATGTATTCACAGTTTGGATGCTTTTGCCATTGTAAAGTTATGTACAATAAAATCATTGTGGGAACATATAACCTTGATCCAAATGATTATCTGCCTCACAACACTGATTTGAGATGGAATTGCACGAGGAAGGGTTGCACGAAAAACCAAACTAATCCTCTGAGATGCATGGACGGACAGATGGAAATGCCATCTTGCACCTGCAATGCAAACGTACATACTGGTGAACCTCACACGACTGACATTACTACTAAATCAAGCCCTAACGGTCAAACAGGTGAATCTTACACAACTTACAGCACTACTAATCCAAGCCCTAAGCCCGATCACTTTATCATTTTAGCCGTAGTTTTGGCATTGTTAGTTGCGGTAGCCTTAATAATTGTGATATACATGTGCAAGAAGAAGAGATGGTGTTGTGTGTCTGTTCAAAATGTGGAAGCCCCACTTCCCATGATTAAACCAACTCATGAGAAAGGAGGCAATCCTTTCAACGGGAACACTTCTAAACCAAATGATGATAACAATATGAAACATATTGAAGAGATAGAGAAGTTATTGTCTGAAAACAAATAATTAGGTCAGGACAAACAGTTTCCTTGAGAATTTCCATGCTTTAACTTATACATGTATTGGAACTAGTATAATGTCAGAGAAAACATTGTAGTTAACAGTTTTCTTGAGAATTACCGTGCTTTGACTCAGCATGTTTCAAGCAAAGTATGAGAAGGTAGCCAGAACATGTACAAACAATTTTCTTGTTTAGTGCCGTGATTTTACTTAAAGTGTAACTAGTAAAATGATACAAATATATGAATGAAGTCTGATAAAAACAGCGAAACAATCCAACTAAACAAAAAAGTTCTGTGCACTTGGACTTACACTACGTGGCCCGCAATTTTTGCCTAAATCATCAATCACCGCATTTGGGTAAACGTGGCAAATCGCGATGATTCGCCGCAAATCACGGTGATTCACTGTGATAACACTCTACTTTACTAATTATTGAAAACATGTCGAAATAAACAATATTGATTTACTTAAACTTAAAGGCATATAATGACAAATTGAACAACATTTTATTGCTATATTGAACATATTCTCATCAGAACATTGTAGTGCCTCTATAAAAGAACTCTGAACGTTCACATTGTCAGCCTCGTTCTGGAGTCGTTTTATCAGAAGAGGAGGATCCTGCAGGACTCAGCGTCAGGATCAAAGAATATTAAATATATTGGCTTGACACCGGCTTATAGTAGGCTGTACAAAAATAAAATTGATTGGCATCAAGCTTACATTATCCTTCCATGTGTCATGTACATGTACATGTAGTATGACAGGAAACTTTTTTTTGATACATCTGATTAACATGAAAAGGGAAATCCTGCCAATGTACAGTCATGGTTTGTTTATGGTTATTGATGTTTCTGAATGGTGTGAGTCACGCCACTTCCGCAATATAAGTGGATCATTGTACAATAGGATAGATGTTGTGAACATAAACTATATTGTCACTGTGCAAACGTTTATCATTTAACTTACAAGTTTATTTTATGTACATGTACATAAGTTATAAATGTCTTGAAATCCCTTGTTACAAATAAATAGTTCTTATTTCAAAAGTTAAATCCTGGTTTTAATGTACAGAGTAAACATTTTGTAATAATGATCCATTAAATGAGAGAAATAAATATTAATAATACCTCCGGTGGCATTTATACTACAGCCTGCCAATAGGATCATGCACATATGTTAGAAGCAATTAGAAGATTGGTTTGATCTCATGCAGTCAGCCATTTCCTAGTTGCTTGTAATTTTGCAAACTAATCTTTAATGTTGAATAGCCTTTTAATGTGTATATTTTATGTATTAAGGTGTTTATATAATGCAATATGGACTAACTTTTGGCACCTAAAATTTGGCTGTGAGCAACATATACAGATTATTTTTGCGTTTAATTTCAGTGCTACATGTACATGTATCTTTAATCTAAATTAAACAAAGATTATTGTTAAGTCAAAGAATAAAGGTATGTGTGGCTAACTTGACTTAGTATCATGGTATTTGGAACATATGTAATTCATTCAAATATATAAAAGCTGAATTACTTACCAGGCTTGAAATGATTACATTTTATCCTTTAATTTTATAATAAAATTTGTTTTGTGTTTTCTCCCAAATTAACAAATCAACCTAGAACATTAGCTGAATATTGCTTTAGAAAATTATTGATTACTTGAATTTACTTCTCTATTTTGCAGTATAATGTTTCAGTGCCATTCACTGTTTTGTTTGTTTGGCTTGGAGTGTTTTATTTAGTACTGTGTGTTTCATTGAATTGCTGCAATATATGATTTATATATTTTGTTCTGTATGACTATGATATTCACGTTAAATGTCATTTGTTGTAAGTCTTGTGACCATAAGGAAAAGGTCAAAGAATGCTTCAAGTGGCTGTTGCTATTTTGTATTGTATACATTTTCAATGGTACTTTTACTTTGTATCGTGCATTTAACTTTACTTGTGCCATATAAGATCATTTTGAATAATAATATTGAATGTTGCTTTAATTTGTTTGCACCTATGATTTGTTTTAAATACAGTATATTGTAGTTATACTGCCTTTGAATGTCATGATTGTTATAATGATAATTATGGGGTTTTGTGATTTATGACATTACATGAACATAGATCTGAGATATAATTATGTTTATTGCTTGATTTAACATGAACACAAATAACCAATTACAGTTATGTCTTAGCAATACTAATTGTTTAATTTTGATCCTTATTTATTATTCAATATTGATTTAAAGAGCTGTCAAAGGTTATCAGTAGAATGAATGAATATTTACATATACCTTATTTTTATGCACCCCCAAAAATTTTTGGGGGGGGAGCATATAGTCGCCGCTTCGTCTGTCCGTGCGTGTGTCCGTCTGTCCGTGCACAATTTTTGTCATGGCTATTCTCAGCAATTAATGACCGGAATTCAATTTAACTTTATGGGAAGCTTCACTTCCAAGAGGAGATGTGCATATTATCAGCCGGTTCTGGTCGGATGATTTTTCACAGAGTTATGGCCCTTTGAAATTTTCCATTAACTGTACATATAGTGCAATTCTTGTCCCCTCAACTACTAGACTTTTCCTTTTATCTGAATATATAGTGCAATATTGTGACAAAAAAAAACTTTGGGGAGCATCACCCGTCTCTGACGGTTTCTTGTTTATTGTTGTTTGGAAACACATTACAAAGGAAGTTTTAAACTGTATTTATTAACAAGTCATCTATTGAACAGCAAAAATGAAAATTAAACCAAGAGGAATGTGAATAGTGACACACTGGCTGTCCGGGCAGTGCGGTGGTTGGTACCTTTGTTACTTTCTTAAGTGACCCAGGATTAATCCCCACTCTAGTTAATGTTGGCTTGTGTAGTAGTTACTTTACCAAATAATTGGGTTCTTTGTATTCTTGCTGGCCCCAACTGCACAAAACCATTTACAAATTTTAAATCTTTCAGTAAAAATTAAGAAGCTGGAAGTTGCAGATATATTTCAAACTTTTTCCCAACTATTGTTGAGTCTAGAACATGTAAATGAATTGGGAATGAGTGCTGGGACACACAGCCTGTGGCTTGAAGGGGCCTCATAAACTTTTAAATACAAACATGCTAGTCACAAACTAGTCGAATCTTGTTAAGGAACTGTTGTCAAATCATGTCATTCAGTTTCATGTAAAATATTTGATCAGATATTTGAAAACATTGTGAATAATTATATTATGTCAACATTACTATGATTGTTTTATATTTTGTATGTTAGCCAAAACGAAATTTCTAAATTTTCCAAATGATTTTGAAAAAGTTGCTCTATATTTTATAAAAGCATCAAACCAGTTTCTGTTAATAGCTCGACTATTGGCATGGTCACCTTTATTGTTGTATTATACATTTTCATGTTTAAGTGTATGTTAACAATACCACATATTTTCAACTTCAAAAAAGTGTTTGTGGTCATTATATGAGGTCACTGATAGACTGATAAAAAACATTTATTATACAAAGAAAGCAGACAAATAGTCATGCGAATTGGGACAGGTCCTTTAAATTTGGAATATTCCTCATTAAAAAACATATATCTGTACATTTATATCATTTGAATATCTGAAAATATAATACAAGGATAAAGATATGCATACTCTTGAACTTTTATAAAAATTGCAAAGTATGAAAATTCTTACCATCTTTATATTTTATTGTACATAATTGTGCATCACAGACATTTATTCTGTGACAAAATGAAATAGGTTTTAGTTACGTTCACCATAAACGTTTATTTTCATGTTGTTGTCAATAGCAACTTTATGAGATTAGATTTTTTTTTATTTTGTATGTTTTGTTCGAATTTATCATGCATCAATTGTATCCTTGGTAATTGTTAGGTTTCTAGAATAGTACACTATAAATATTTAATGTTGGTATTGTAAAAATCATGCTTTGATGTAAATATTTTATGTGTGTTAAAGCACTTTTCATCATATCTTTAAATGAGTCTTCTTGGAAAACTTGGCATACATTTTGTGCACACAGGTTCTAGACAAATTTCTAGGCAGTGATTGAATTCACAGTCACGTGCGTCCAAGAACTAGGTACCTGGTCAAATCTTACCCCTCTAGAAGCGACATTTATGTGTCAATCTTGATGCACCATGGTTGGAAAAGTTATCTTGACAATACCAAGACAAAGTTAAAATATGTGTTTAGTGTGGAAACAAACAAAGTAGGCAGATGAAGTCTTCAACTATTGGTGTAGCCTTAACTCATGTGAGCGATTTATTGCTATGTTGACCTTCTTGGTCAGTATCTTACAGTAAGTCGAGAGGTCTGTATACCGGTAGTAAATTATTATATGTCATTAACAACTAAAGTGCCATATTGTGTAAGTTTGTATATAGTTGAGATGCATATTGTAATCAATAAAGATGTTGTATTAGTTATAGTATCATGTATATATTACATTTAACAATATTGTGAGTGAAAAATATTTACTTTATAAAAATACTTATAAAAACATAATAAGCTTTTATATTATAAACATTATTACTTGTAAAGCATATAATGAAAATTCATTTTGCATTTGATAAATCTCTCGGAGATGTAGTAGCAGCATGTAAGTATTTTCATGATGATTCTTAAAGCTAAATATTAACATCCTTGACTCTACAATGGTTCAAAGAGACATTTCATTCAGATTTAAGTTGTTAAGTGTTTCCTGGTACATATTATATAAAATATGAAACAAGTTGAGCGTGTTTTCCTGAAGTTTAAGGGTTTGCATGAGATCACAAGAACAGGATTGGGTAAAATTTTACATTCAATACAATCCCCAGAGTTTAGATATTTACATGTGTATATCAATATCCGTAAGGTAAATGACATCCTACTGGACAAAAACAAATTCAACTTTTTAGAATTTAAAAGACAGATAAAATCCATTGTTGCTGTCTTTATTCTGATAATAAAATGTAGTTGTAACAATTGATGTCTACTGGAAGTTTGATAAAGGTACGATATTAACTCAACTATTCAGTGCAGTCTGCTACTGTGTCCCATAAAACTCAATGAAGATTGTGGTGATCTGATTTTTCATATTTGTTATGTTGCTCTCTGACATTTTTTTTTCAAATGTTTAAGTATACATTTTGGCAAATGTTAATGTATTGTTATGGTGTAAGGATGGCAAATTTGTACCTGTATTCACAAACTCTTTCTTTGAATTTGAATGCAAACACATGTTGGTTACTAATGATGCTCATTCATTAAGGACTCATTCCAATTAAGATGTTGCCTTTAGAATTAGCACATAATTTATTCATAAATAAAGTTCTACAAAATGGTGGATGATCCTTTATTCTTTCATTCATGTACATTTATGACAATATATTATAGGTCTATGAAATAGTGGAAGAATACGGAATACAAATGCACTGGTATGTTTTTCAATAAATAGAAATGCATTTTTAAGTTTCCTTTATTATAATTAAGATGTGATATGTTGTTGTTTGTGCTTTTTGTCCCCTACCGGTTTCACCGGAGGGGACTTATAGTTTGCGCTCTGTGTGTCAGTCAGTCAGTCTGTGAGTCTGTCACACTTTTCTGGATCCTGCGATAACTTTAAATGTTCTTAATATTTTTTCATGAAACTTGAAACATGGATAGATGGCCATATGGACATTTCATTTTGTTCCTACGTCAAAAATTCTGGTTGCACTGACAACAAATAGACTAGAAATACTGCTGAAAATGGTGGTTTTCTGGATCCTACTATGGCAACAAAAACAAAATTCTGACAATGCTGGGATTTCTGACAATGGTGGAGCCAGTAGGGGACCATATTGCTTGACAATAGTCTTGTTGTATATTGAAATAAATTTCTGTAAAAAATACCATGGTTTGATTTCTTGCCAAATATTTATACTAGGATGCAGGATCAATTGGGTTAACAGTGATTTACACACGGGCTGGAAAAAATGTAAACACACCGTTGAGAACTTTTATTTTTGCAAATATATAAAGTTATTGAAATAGATTTACAAAAATCTTTAGTGCATAAATGAAAGTTTTTCTTGCATTTTGTGTCAATATCTTCAGTATTAAGAAAAAATCATTGAATACGTCTGGAATACGTATGAGTGCAGCATAACCATGAACATGAATGCATAACAGTTTGAATTTTTGGCCACAGTCTAATAAAATAAAGTAATATTGAAGTACTTCACATTGCCAAAAGCAGCATAAAAGCTGTCTTTTATGCACTACTTAAATGCTTAAAAGTCTAAAGAAAAATTGTTTTAAAAAGTTATTTCAAGAAAAGAATCACATACTGGTGTGTTTAATTCTGAACCCCCCCCCCAAAAAAAAAAGTCATGTGATCATGCACCCTGATACTGTTCTGTGTTGGTCAGTTTTTATTAATCTTTCATTTAGTTAAATTACTGCCGAGGACTTACTAAGGAATAATACAATATTAGAAATCTGCAATAAAAATGAACTCAAACTGAGTGCTTACACTGGGAAACGAAATAGAAGTCAGATTGTATAAAAGGCGATAAATATGATTTGACAATACATAAACTATTGTAAATACAACATTTTCATAAAAAATATCCTGATTTGTATGCCCCCCTTCAAAGAAGAGGCGGTATATTGTTTTGCTCATGTCGGTCGGTCCGTCCGTCCACCAGATGGTTTCCGGATGATAAATCAAGAACGCTTAGGCCTAGGATCATGAAACTTCATAGGTAGATTGATCATCACTGGCATATGACACCTATTAATTTTCAGGTCACTAGGTCAAAGGTAAAGGTCACAGTGACTCAAATAGTAAAATGGTTTCCAGATGATAACTCAAGAATGCGTACGCCTAGGATCATGAAACTTAATAGGTACATTGATAATGACTCGCATATGACCCCTATTGATTTTCAGGTCACTAAGTCAAAGGTCAAGGTCACAGTTTCTTAAAACAGTAAAATGGTTTCCGGATGATAACTCAACGCTTAGGCCTAGTATCATGAAACTTCATAGGTAGATTGATCATGACTGGCAGATGACCCTATTGATTTTCAGGTCACGATGTCAAAGGTCAAGGTCACAGTGACTCAAAATAGTAAAATGGTTTCCGGATGATAACTCAACAATGCTTAGGCCTAGGATCATGAAACTTCATAGGTAGATTGATCATGACTGGCAGATGACCCCTTTTGATTTTCAGGTCACTAGGTCAAAGGTCACAGTGACTCAAAATAGTAAAATGGTTTCCGGATGATAACTCAAGAATGCTTACGCCTAGGATCATGAAACTTAATAGGTACATTGATCATGCCTGGCAGATGACCCCTATTGATTTTCAGTTCACAAGGTCAAAGGTCAAGGTCACAGTGACTTGAAACAGTAAAATGGTTTCTGGATGATAACTCAAGAATGCTTACGCCTAGGATTATGAAACTTAACATGTACATTGATCATGCCTGGCAGATGGCCCCTATTGATTTTCAGGTCACTAGGTCAAAGGTCTATTTTTTATTGTTATATTTTTTTGCTCATGTCAGTCCGTCCGTCCACCAGATGGTTTCCGGATGATAACTCAAGAGCGCTTATGCCAAGGATCATGAAACTTCATAGGAACATTGATCATGACTGGCAGATGACCCCTATTGATTTTCAGGTCACTAGGTCAAAGGTCAAGGTAACAATGACTTGACTTGTAACAGTAAAATGGTTTCCAGATGATAACTCAAGAATTCTTACGCCTAGGATCATGAAACTTCATAGGTACATTTATCATCACTGGCAGATGACCCCTATTGATTTTCAGGTCACTAGGTCAAAGGTCAAGGTCACAGTGACAAAAAACGTATTCACACAATGGCTGCCACTACAACCGACAACCCATATGGGGGGCATGCATGTTTTACAAATAGCCCTTGTTAAGATCTCTGTTGGGAGAATAGAGCGCGACCCAGATAACATTTTTAATGATGTCTCTTTAGCTCACCTTATTGCACAGGTGAGCTTTTGTGACCGGTCCGTCCGTCCGTTAACATTTGCTCGTAAACACTCTAGAGGCCACATTTCTTGTCCCATCTTCTTGAAACATGGTCAGAAGCTTTGTCCCAATGAAATCTTGGCCGATATCGAAACTGGGTTATGACGGGTCAAAAACTAGGTCACTAGGTAAAAAAAAGAAAAACCTTGTAAACACTGTAGAAGTCACATTTCATGCCTAATCTTCATGTTACTTTGTCAAAATGTTTGTCTTAATGATATCTTGGTTGAGTTCAAAAGTGGTTCCGATCCGTTGAAAAACAAGGCCGCCAGTGGGCGGGGCAGTTTTCCTTATTTGGCTTTAGAGAAACCTTGTAAACACTCTAGAAGTCACAATTTTTGCCCAATCATCATGAAAGTTGGTCAAAACATTGGTTCAATTGATGTCTCGGACGAGTTCGAAAATGATCGAGATCGGTGAAAAAACATGGCCGCCAGTGGGCGGGGCATTTTTCTCTATATGTATATAGTGGCAGTTTTCCCTATTTGGCTGTAGAGAAACCTTGTAAACACTCTAGAAGTCACAATTTTGGGCCAATCATTATGAAAGTTGGTCAAAACATTGGTTTTATTGATATCTCGCACGAGTTTGAAAATGGTCAGGATCGGTGAAAAAACATGGCCGCCAGTGGGCGTGGCATTTTTCCATATTTTCATGAAATTTGCTCAGAACATTTGTTTCCTTGATACGAGAGTTGAGTTCAAAAATGGTTTGGGTCAGTTGAATAACATGACTGCTGGGAGTGGGACGGTTTTCTCATTATGCCCCCCCCCCTTTCGAAGAAGAATGGGTATATTGTTTTGCTCATGTCCTTCCGTCCGTCCACCAGATGGTTTCCGGATAATAACTTAAGAGCGCTTATCCCAAGGATAATGGAACTTCATAGGTACATTGATCATGACTCGCAGATGATCCCTATTGATTTTCAGGTCACTAGGTCAAAGGTCAAGGTCACGATGACCCGAAATAGTAAAATGGTTTCCGGCTGATAACTCAAGAACGCTTATGCCTAGGATCATGAAACTTCATAGATACATTGATCATGACTCGCAGATGACCCCTATTGATTTTCAGGTCACTAGGTCTAAGGTCAAGGTCACGGTGACCCGAAATAGTAAAATGGTTTCCAGATGATAACTCAAGAACGCTTATGCCTAGGATCATGAAACTAAATAGGTATATTGATCATGACTGGCAGATGACCCCTATTGATTATCAGGTCACTAGGTCGAAGGTCAAGGTCACAGTGCCAAAAAACGTATTCACACAATGGCTGTCAAGGTCACGGTGACTCAACTTAGAAAAATGGTTTCCGGATGATAACTCAAGAATGCTTACGGCTAGGATTATGAAACTTCATAGGTACATTGATCATGACTCGCAGATGAAATAATGATGAAACTTGACCAGGATGTTTGTCTGGACAATATCTAGGTCAAATTTGACATTTGGCAAAGATTAAATGAACCGACTCCTCTCAGGTGAGCGAACTAGGGCCATCTTGGCCCTCATGTTTTGCTTTGGGAATTCCTGTATTTTCCAGTGACGCAGACAGTGTTGAAAAAACCCTGAAATCAGAGTAGATGAGTTATAGACATTGATTAAAAAAAGTTTTTATTTTTTCCCCAAATATGTCTCTTTCGCCCTCTATTTTCCCCTTTCATCCATCGTCTTCCCCTTTGTCTAAAAAAACAACCTTATTGTTACTAATTTTGGTGTAAAATGTATGCTTGTTTCATTAAAACAGCAAAACAAGGCATATAAGATTTGGTTTTCAATTCTATATACTATTGTGGCCAAACTGTTACAATCTTACCTTTATTGATGCCGATTAGAGAAGATGCAAACATTTTTGGTTATAATTAGTGTTAGCAAACTACTGTCTTTGGTTACTTTTCAATAAAGTTTCAAGAGTTTTGCATCGTAAATATTTGATCATTTTAAGAACAGTGATTTGTTTGAAATGCCACTTTTAATAATGTCAAGGAATTTAACAAATTAAATATTAATACACTGTAACTCCAATATAATATAACTTGTAAATTTGTTGAAAGTGCAACCGGTTTCACATATATATTATAGTTAAACACAAACAACCAAGCACATATCAATACGTTCTTTATTAATTTGTAATCAATGCGCAGAATATTTATCAGTCAGGACTGGTGTTGATAAAAAGTCGTCGTCTTTAAATTTCGTTTATTGTCTTTGATCCGGATCCGCTGCGTGTTGGCTGTTACTAATTAATCTGCAACAACACTGAAAAACACAAAACACACAATGGGTAATAAAGTTGTTAACAATTAGCGCTACTGTCATTACTTTTTACCTGATAGAAGTTGAAACATTCGATACAGCTTTACTGCATTGGCATTTTACAATGTACAGCAATGTCAGACGTATGTATGCATGGATTACGTTGGATTCTAATGTATCATGCCTACGGTAATTCAGTGTTAATTTTGTTTAAACATTGGACATAATTATTCGTTAGGATCTTAAATTATCCAATTGGTCAACTGACTTAATAGACAAAACTTAATCCCTGACGAAGAATAATGGTTGCACAGTATTTTGGTTTGAGATAAAATGTCTTTTATGTATTGTCCTCGGTGGTAATGAAAAGGTCATAGACCGGACGGACTTGTATGACTTGAATGTTCATATTAAACTTTTCAATTTAATTAACTTGTTTTTATCAAAAGGATACGATGATTATGTACTTAAAAACACGTGTTTGATGGTTTTCGATTCACTATATCTTTCTTCTCTTAAAATTTGGAATCATAAGTGATATTATAGGCATTTTTCACTGTTGAACAAAATTGTGTCTTTGTGTCGTATGAACAAATCTGCATGAAATCTACATTTGGACTCAAATCGTACATCAAATCATTTCTGTCGTCAGTTGTCAAAACACCTATATACTGTTTGATTCCAATAATGTCGCTTTAATGGAATTACTATTTTTTTTATATATTTGATTCTTAATATTTAATCAACTAAACTTGTTTTATTAAGGCATTTTTCACTGTTGAACAAAATTGTGTCTTTGTGTCGTATGAACAAATCTGCATGAAAACTACATTTTGACTCAAATCGTACATCAAATCATTCTGTCGTCAGTTGTCAAAACACCTATATACTGTTTGATTCCAATAATGTCGCTTAAATGGAATGACTATTTTTATATATTTGATTCTTAATATTTAATCAACTAAACTTGTTTTATTAGTAGTACAATTTTGCAGTAGCCCCCCATTAATAGTTTTATTATTACTTTACAGTACCGCCCCTGGATTTTTTTCACGTCATTGTGTCTTCGCCTGTCAATTACGTCATAACTCTTTCTCTGTTCCAGTTGTAAGCTACATGCATAGGTCATTGGGTTTATAACGTTCAATTTTATTTATATTTTCCCTCTGATAGGCGTTTCTTTTTTGATTTAATTATTATTAATTTGATTTTTAGCAGTCACATAAACAACCAAGCAATGTTATATGGAATTTTTACACCCATTATTGCTGCTTCTTCCTGTATTTGCGCGATGATTATCTGAAATATTAACTAAATGACGCTATATTTTTAAATCTTTTTCTATAAAGAAGGAATGTAGTTGACACTTGTTTGTAGTTTCATTTTATCGTTCGTCAAAAAGTTGTAACTCTGTTGCTCTGGTATCTTCAATACCATTGAGTAATTAAATTGTAATTAAATTGAATGCGTTTTAATTCCCTTTTATTATTGTTTGATTTGAGTTACAATGCTATGACGTTAAACTTTATTTACACTTAAATGTATTATGAATATTGTTGGGCCAAGTGTGAGGTTGAGCGCTCTATAACCGGTTTAAACCCCCAATGCTTTGCATTGACCGTTCCAAGGCGGTGACCCCAGCTTTATTCATATTTTGTGTTTATGTTGGTTTGTATTGTGCTGTAGTGTGCTGTTTTGTATTGTTTGCCATGTTTGGGCAATTGGTCACTTGCCTTAAATAAAGGACCAACTAATTGTTTTTAATGATAATTCAATACTGCTCCAGCAGCTGGAGTTTCACTTCTTTATATTGAAGGAAAGAACAAACACAATATTGTTGATTGAAAACGGGCATTTATTATAAAATGCCATAAAAAAAGATAAAAATAGAACAGATTATTTCCAGAAAGGCATAATGGGTGTTAAAAACACGCCGATTGAAAACGGGCATTTATTATAAAATGCCATAAAAAAAGATAAAAATAGAACATATTCTTTCCAGAAAGGCATAATGGGTGGTAAAAACACGCCACACGCATATACACATACAAAAACATGAATTTGTGAAGTTGAATGTGATGACGGCAGGAAAAACTCGCCCAAAAAAAGTATAAAAGAAAAATATTTGATGCGTATAACAGTAATATAAGAAACAAATGTGTTTTACACACAGGTAAAAACATACATAGTACGGGAGTCAAAACCTTACGGCGGAGAAGGGGTGGAGGTGGGTTGTTAATTTCGACCATATTGGATTGCCACGTTAGTCTAGAAGGATCCAAAGGGCCACAATGGCCAACACTGAATTTGATTGGTTAAAAGAGCCCATGTGACCCCACACTGAGGTTATACACAAGTAATTAAATATGAGGCTTGAACCAATATAATGTTCAACAATTAAGAAATCGTACAATGACATAAAATCTTTTATGTGTGCATAAAATATTATTTATGTATTGTCCTCGGTGGTTATGAAAAGGTCATAGACCGGACGGACTCGTATGACTTGAAGGAAAGAACAAACACAATATTGTTGATTGAAAACGGGCATCTATTATAAAATGCCATAAGAAAGATAAAAATAGAACAGATTCTTTCCAGAAAGGCATAATGGGTGGTAAAAACACGCCACAAATGGGACCGGAACGTGAACTCCGCCGCCCATGTAGTACGGGAGAGGACCGCAATTCGAAAAGGGGGTAATTGCCCCTGAATGAATATAAACGTAGCCTTACGATTATGAAGCTTTTAAGAATATTGAAATTACTTATAGTTTTTAGTAGTTACATACTTAACAAGGATATGTTGATGAAAATATTACAACCAAATAATTGTTATAAAGAAAACATTAACAACAATAGCACAACAAAACACATCGCAAGAATTTTAAAATACACACGTTGACCATATAAATGAGGTATGGTAATATAGACTAAAATGAAAGGGTGTTTTATTGTTTAATTCATAAAAACGTGATGACATCTGTTAATGTGACAATGGAAAACCCAGCTAAACTGATAATACAAATGTGTCGTAAATATTCATAAAGTATAAGCCCAGGCTGAACTTAAAATTAAATAAGACAATAATAAATATACAAGATATATAGAGCTGACCCGAATTGATCATCATTCTTAAAAAGGCAGAAAAAATAATAATTTAAACAGCCAGAACTTAAAGTCAGGCACAAATGTTAACACGATATTTAAATACTTATCTCAACTGAATCAGTATGACTGATACAGGGCAGCGACAACTGTGGAGCTGACCAGCATAAAAAGTGACTGGCGATATGCGCTAATTACGCTGTGGGCGCCGCCATCTTGGAAACCTTTCACGGTAGACTGCGTATACGTCGCAAAGTTTTCTGCACACGGCACTGATAAGCATGTGTACACGTTCAACTGCCCTTTAAACTTAGTATCACACGGGATAACACCATTGATGTAAGTCTTCGTAGAACGAGAGATAATCCTTCACATAAACGGAATGAAACGGCATAATATCATATTAAAATTAATCCTTGGAAGTATCGCTTAAGAGCGTAATTGTTAATTTCGACCATATTGGATTGCCACGTTAGTCTAGAAGGATCCAAAGGGCCACAATGGCCAACACTGAATTGGATCGGTCAAAAGAGCCCATGTGACCCCACACTGAGGTTATACACAAGTAATTAAATATGAGGCTTGAACCAATATAATGTTCAACAATTAAGAAATCGTACAATGACATAAAATCTTTTATGTGTGCATAAAATATTATTTGTGACACTAACTAATTAAAATGATTTGTTTTGAACGTAAACTTGTGAGAATTGCTCTTAGTGATGTTTGAAACATTCTGGAGACTCTTGCATGCTATTGTTTTCATGTATAAATAATTTATCAAAAAAATCATGAACAATAAATATCATTAGCTTAATTCAGTGTGTTAGACCTAGAGCTGCAACGATTCGATCCGATGCATCGAAAATCGGTTCGAAATGCGTCGATTCGATTACGATACCAAACCTACCAAATTCGATTCGATTCTTTAACATACAGACATATGAAAAACATAGATACGTAAAGCTCGCTTTATTCTGACTATTTGTGACATAACCATATTGTTTATTCTTATGATAGAAATTTAAGTACAGATAGATTTAATAATAGGGAAATATTTCAATAATATGTTTGAGTAATTAATTAGTAACTGTTATAATTACTGATATGTAAGAAAATGTTGAAAGGTTATTTACATCAATATTTCTATCTTATACGTAAACAGAAGTTAAAAGTTTAAAGTGATCAAACTATTTGAGAGTTCATCTTGTAAAGTAGCTGTATGTTGTGGGTATTTAGGAATTAACATAACATATGTCAGTTCGGATAGGACATGTAATGAAGTTTGAAAAATTGATTATGGAAGTATGGTTTCATCTCTCCAATGTAGTTCAATTATCGGGAACATATGTTGATTTGTCTTAAGTCCTTGATTAACAATTCGGCTCGTACATAACAAGCCCCAATTCAGATATGGTATATAATGAAATTTAAATAATTGAAATATCCAATTTCCCAATGTACATAACAAATGTAAGTTCGGATTGAGTGTGTATCTTATGGGTATCGGGGTTTACGTAATCGATTAAAGGAGTGTTAGGTTTCACACTACTAATGTGGTTTGTCCATAGAGAGCATCTGTTTGTATGATCAAGTATGCAAATGAAATGAGGTTTCCTGTTCCCAAAGTGATAATGGTATATTGCACTCTTCTGCTGTGACATGTGGTAGGTGTATAAGCGATCCATCCAATCAACAAGGGTTATTCGAAGGGGTGGGTTTAGAAAATCGGGGTAAGAGAACAGTTAACCAACCAAGAATGAGATAGGAAATATCTAAATTTTATGTTCATGTACCTTGGAATAAAATGCTGTGCTTTGTTGTAAGAAACAATTCTAGAGTCCTAGTTTGACAATCGAGTAGAGCAGTCACGCTTTCTTGACGTGGCGGCCAATTGGCCGCCGCGCTGTAAAATTGTACTTCATGAACATTAGAAGCGTTGTGTTAGACATTATTTAACAGAAATAAATCTCGATGAAAACAGAAATGAACTTTGTTTGTTACTGTGTGTTATCCACGAACGATACATAATTACGTGACATATTTGATATGGAAAGGTGTAGGTTTTATCTTTACCTGTAATTACGATGCGCGCGAATGGCTGCTTATTACTTAAGTCATCCAATCAATAAGCGCGTTACGGTCTACTTTCGGAAAAGCGTCAAAATGGCTTAACAAGTTGTGGCCTACAAATTGAAATTATTAGATGCGCCTAAAAAGCTAAAATCAAAAGTGTGGCAGTATTTTGGGTTTCGGGATGGTAGCCCTCCCGATAAAGCAAAGTGTAAACTGTGCTTCACGGATGCAAAACATAATGTTGATTTAGCAAGACTAAGAGGTAGCACAAGTGCAACTACTCAAGTCGCCAGCAAGAAAAGTAGTTCTGTTTCTGTTTGGAATTTGTTAAGTTTATTAGAGAATGTGCTTTGTCTTACAGGTAACAGGTGATGCTGTCACGGCACAATGGTAGACATGATTGTAGCGATTTTGGATATAAGTATAATAGTGATAGTACTATAACTCCACTGATTCCAGATGTTCTTATGATTATTTATTTAATTTTATATTATTGTGTATTCAACACAATCTTCTAGTCAGAAGTTTTTTTATATTAAAATTAAGTCCTAATTTGCTATTCTTTTTATGTGTTTTATTGAAATATTGACATAGTTTGAAAGACAATTGGCAGTTTCTTGCAAAATATTTCTTACAAATGTTGAATTAACACACTTTCAACAATTTTTAAAACACTGTTGAACCAACCAAACTATATATAACAAACACACAATTTGACTAATGCCCAAGATTTCTAGGTATGCAACACTTTTTAACAGAAATGTTTATTTTGAGGTAGAAGAGTGAATATATGATAAAACTAGACCCCATCCCCCACCCTCCCTAACAGGACAGTTTGAAATATAGACCAATCAGAAACAGCTTTATAAGTAGATTAACTTTATATCAAGAATAGTGTGATACAACACTGGATATAAAACACTTCATAAGGGTGATGGATGTTTATATCTATAGATACTTTTGAACTCATTACTATAAGTACCTGGATTTTTTCAAATTTATGATAATAAATTTAGGCACCTTTTTGAATTAATTTCTCATAAAATAAATGAATTTCTGTATTTACCAACTGAAAGTCCATGAACCAAATGTTCATAAATTATAGTAAAGTTTATTTACGTTGTGTAGTAACTGTGTAGTAACTGTGATTTACTATATAGCCTTATAATGGACTACCGATTAATAAACAGTTCATTAATAACAAAAATACTTTCATGAACCTTTTTTGGTTTCATTTAGAGTTCATGAGTTGTTAATTAACTAACACAATCGTTTATGAAAAAATCATGTCATCATTAACTCTTTTTTGCCATGACTTTGACCAGCCTAGGCTGTCAGTGTTACAAATGGTGGTTAATTGAGTTTGTTGATGTTGGTAATTCATCTTTACAGCATTCTTAAGATTTGCTTTATGTCACAAAAATATTTGGGTATTTTGTTTCGCCTCTTAACAGGTGCAGATTTGTATAATCTGATATTTGATCAATTACATCCTGACCTGAATATGTCTTAAAGGAGCGGATAACTTTGCGATACAAATAAGTGTAATTTATATAAATAATGTAAATTTATACAGTTTAGCTGACAATGATGAAACACAATATGCAGTATAAATTAGAGTAAGTAAGTGGAAAGCCTTTGTTAAGTTTATTTTAATTTCCATAATTGAAATTTACAAAATAACTAGGTTAAAATAGGTAAATTTATTTTTCCCCTGTATTCATCATTTCAGCGATCTTGTACACTATATATGACAAACTAAATTGTCTCACAGCATATTTTGTTCAGGTATGCATAAATAATATACTCTGAAGGCAAATGGTTCACATTTTAAGAGCGCAATTTGACATCAGTCTCTTCACTGTGTCATCAACGCCTACTATCTATTTCATGTGTTTTGCATTAAAGTCACATGCCCGCTTGTTGTTAAACCACCAGTTTTATTATATTATATCCATTACTTAAAAGCGGGTCATCATAGTTGAAACTAGCATATCGACTATATATCATTGACCTTAAAAACCCATTGACTTTCTTATCAACAGGGTCAGAGTTTTTTATATGTTCTATCAAGTACCGAAAAACGGGGTTAGGACTTACCTTTTCCTGATCATCATACGACTGTCCAACGACAACATGGGACTGACCCCTGGGTGTTTATGTCTGTTGATGCATAATAACTCATTATATAATATTTGCTAAATGTATGCACAATTATTGCATTCGGTTCTTATTAAGTAAATAAATTTCGTATTTACTGAAAGTTCATGAACCAAATGTTAATGAACAGTATAATGGTAATGTTCGTGATCTTCTACACAGTTAATGCGCTTTTTAGCCCATGAACTACATATTTATAAACAGTTCATTAGTTAGAACAATGCTCTTTATGAACTTTTTTAAACGTCTCTTTGGGGTACAATAATGTTTAATTAACCTGTTATGGAATTCATGACTACTTCATTAACTTTCACAATGGCTCAGTTAATTGAATTTTGGATGTTGGTTAATTATCTATACCGACTTGCAAATATTTGTTGTATGGCATAAAGGAAGTCACATTTTGTGACCCTTCTACAGGTGTAGGTTATAATGAACAATCTGACATTTGATTCAGCACATCCTGCTCTAGCTGTTTCAGTACTAAAATACTGTGAATACAGAAAAGTGTAATTTGATATGAATAATGTTTATTTATGCAGTTTTGCAGACAATTGATTAAATATGGTATGAAACTTCATAGGTACATTGATCATAACTCGAAGATGACCCCTATTGATTTTCAGGTCACTAGGTCAAAGGTCAAGGTCACGATGACCCGAAATAGTAAAATGATTTCCGGATGATAAATCAGGAACGCTTAGGCCTAGGATCATGAAACTTCATAGGTACATTGATCATGACTCGTAGATGACCCCTATTGATTTTCAGGTCACTAGGTCAAAGGTCAAGGTCACGGTGACCCGAAATAGTAAAATGATTTCCAGATGATAACTCAAGAACGCTTATGCCGAGGATCATACAACTGCATAGGTACATTGATCATGACTCGAAGATGACCCCTATTGATTTTCCGGTCACTAGGTCAAAGTCACGGTGACCTGAAATATTAAAAATGGTTTCTGGATGATAACTCAAGAACGCTTATGCCTAGGATCATGAAACTTTATAGGTTCAACGATCATGACTCGCAGATGAACCCTATTGATTTTCAGGTCACTAGGTCAAAGGTCAAGGTCACGGTGACCCGAAATAGTAAAATGGTTTCCAGATGATAACTCATGAACGCTTATGCCTAGGATCATACAACTTCATAGGTACATTGATCATGACTCGAAGATGACCCCTATTGATTTTCAGGTCACTAGGTCAAAGGTCAAAGTCACGGTGACCTAAATTGTAAAATGGTTTCTGGATGATAACTCAAGAACGCTTATGCCTAGGATCATGAAACTTTATAGGTTCAACGATCATGACTCGCAGATGACCCCTATTGATTTTCAGGTCACTAGGTCAAAGGTCAAGGTCACGGTGACCTGAAATAGTAAAATGGTTTCTGGAAGATAACTCAAGAACGCTTGTGCCTAGGTTCATAAACATTCATAGGTATATTGATCATGACTCGCAGAAAACCCCTATTGATTATCAGGTCACTAGGTCAAAGGTCAAATTCACAGTGCCAAAAAACGTATTCACAAAATGGCTGTCAAGGTCACGGTGACTCAACTTAGAAATATGGTTTACGGATGATAACTCAAGAAGGCTTACGCCTAGGATTATAAAACTAAATGGCTGTCAAGGTCACGGTGACTCAACTTAGAAATATGGTTTACGGATGATAACTCAAGAAGGCTTACGCCTAGGATTATAAAACTTCATACGTACATTGGTCACGACTCGCAGATAAAATAATGATGAAACTTGACCAGGATGTTTGTCTGGACAATATCTAGGTCAAGTTTGACATTTAGTAAAGATTGAATGAACCGACTCCTCTCAGGTGAGCGAACTAGGGTCATCTTAGCCCTCTTGTTTTAAAGATATTTCTTGTTAATATTTAAATTTAAATCAAGAAATGAAAACAAACAGTATAGTGCATATTTTATGTTTACGTCGATTTAATTTTCAAGAGACAAAATGAATATAAACACTTAAGTGCATGTTCGCATGTTTACAGTGTTAAAATATGAAAAGGTTGTATGGAAATACACATAAATAATTTGAAAATCTAAACACGACGGTTTCTATAATCATTTAAACATTGTATTTTATGTCGACTGTCGTGCGTGCCTGTCATAGGTGTGGTTCCAATACGGGCTTTGTACAGGAACCATACAGTTTTCATGTAATCAACAAGGAAATATTTGTTAAAACCGCCAGATGACTGAACACAGACTTCGCGTTGAAAGCACGGTGCTTTGAAATTGACACAGAGTCTATGAAAACTTAGCCTTATAAGAAATAAATAATAATGTCAATAATAATAATGCTAATTCTTGTGATAATTATATTATTATTCATAATGGTGATACTAATAATAGGCAAAATAATAATAAAACAATATTGTCATACCTATATCTTACCGGTAAACTATTGTTCCATCATTACAAATCTTATAATGTTAAAACGCTCAATAATAATAGAAAGTTAAAGCAAATCGGTAGGAGAATGGCGCTTGTTTGCCGCTGTCCCGCTTGGTACGCGGCCTGGTTGTTGGTCAGACAATGGATGGGAATGGGCAATTGCGGCTCCGGATGGGGTCTGTGGGGCTCCTTGGTCGATCTTGGACTATCTGTTGTCACTGGCACCGAGAAGGTGGAGCATTTTGTTGGCGGTTGGGGGTTCGGGATGGGGTCGTGTTTGCAGGCGGGCCGGGTTTGGCCTGGTCGGCGGGGTGCGATTGCGTGGGGCGACGGGCTCTGATCAAAGAAGTTCAAAATTATTTATGTGGCGAATATTCGGAAAGCCGGGGTAAATTTGACCTACTTTGGCTCAAAATTAAATATTTACTACTGAAAGGTCATATGGGGCAAGACGGTACATTGAAATGTATGTCGTGAAGACGAAGAGAGGACCTGTCAATAAACTTAGTGATTTACACATAGTATAGAAAGTTACACTAATCCCTGCAGGGAAATGCAGACTACTCTCTGCATGTTCTTTTTTGCCTAGTTACAATAACGCATTACTGACAAAAATCCACCCACGACCTTCGGGGTCACTGCTGGGTCAGTAAATCGTAAGTAGAAGACCACGACCGTTAATCACGGGCGCCACCTCTTTTGTGCGATGCAATAATAATAGAGCCAATGCTACTTACGATGTGGCGCTAAGGACCGGATGTTTTGAAAATGTACGGATAATTCTTCAGCGTTAGTAGGTTTTATATATATTTTTCCAACATATTTCGCAATATTGTAAAAATCGAACAAAATGAAGTGCGATTCAGCGAAGATTAAGTCATTGACAAATGTACATTAACATACAATCACAACCAATTTGGAAACTTGAGGATCTTTTTAAGTTGTGACATGGAGTTTTTGAAAGCAAGACTATGTACTTTTCCTTGGCAAAACATTGGCTTCTTGCAGATCTAATGTTGTATTTTCCCGAAAGAGATGGAGCCAATGCCAAGCAGGCGGAGCTAAGGGCATGAGGTGGCGCCAATGCACGATATATGAATCATCACTTGTTCCTTTCTATATTTATTTTTCTGTTTTCAACGTAATTACTGAAATCCAAATCTATACAGAACATACATGTATACACATTCTATAATCAAAGTATTGACAGTACTGGTGTGGCGATGCTTTTGAAAAAGATGGATATAAAAGCATCAATTTAAGTTTATCTACATCACCACAATTGTGTGTGTGGGTACGAACATTTTGGGTAAGAAAACAAAATGTGTACGAAAATTTTGGGTACAAAAATTATGCAAAAAAAAATGGGATACGAACAAAAATTTTGTTATGAAAAAAAATGAGTAGGAAAATAAATTTGGGTACGAAAAAACATTTGGGGGTACGGGGAAGTAGTACCCGTGGGGAACTTGACCCATTCAGCGAATCTGGGAGGCGGGTTTCATTCTTGATCAAATAGAACAAGAAATATCTTTAAAAAAAATAGTCGACGTGTATTTTCTGTACCACTTATCTTGAAAAACTTTCTGTTACAGTCAAACATTTGTGGGTAATAACATTACGTTTCAGCAGATATATTCAAAACTTGACATTCTTTTTAATTACAAGATGCTCTTTAATTTCACAAGAATATCATACCAAACTTTATATTTCGTTGTTTCCTTTCCTAAGTTAATGATAATTGTGTACGGATGTGATTTCACATGCCCATGTGTATGGACATATATTTTTTTTGCTCTTTTGATTATTGCTTTTTCTCTTATTTAATAAGCTTAGGCATGTTTGTTCGTTAAGTATGACAATACTTGTATGATGATTCCCGAAAGTAGGTATGAGCACATAGTCGTAAGAGCACTTGAATACGTGAGTTCGCCCATGAACACATGGTAAGGTTAACTAAATCTCCGCGATATGAACTAATATATGTTTAAACCAGCAAACAATATCCAATAAACGAATGAATTATCAAACATAGTATGTTCACTGATGGGGCTCTGTAATTTCTGTTTGAAAGTTTATTAAATAAGCAAAATGAGAAAGCACGCATAAAAGCGAGTTTCATAGATATCGTACGGATATTATGTTGTTTATATACCATATTTGCTATAACGTTTACAAATGGCAGGTTCGAAATAATACGTTTTCTTTACACTCATGATCGTGTTAAACGTTAATTATACATGTTTTATTCGCAATTTATTTAAAAATCACGACAAATGTCAAATACAATACAGAAAATGCATAGTTGTTTCATTGATCTATAAACATATAATGGATTGAATATAACTGATTTAAAATTAATGTTTTTAAACTATTATTAAATCTTTTCCCCAAAATATGCTGTCCTATGTATAGCTGAGATTCCTTTACCTGTATCAATGATAATCAGCGAGGTATGCCGATTAGAAAAATTGAGCTATCTCAATCGGACTGGCTCGGTATTTTACATAGGTCGCCATTGTGAAGAATTTTTTCATGGTATGATAACTTAGACGAGCTGCTTCGCAGCATCGTCAAAACCCCAAGATGTAAGTATCAGAGGCGTCGTAAGCAAATTGACATTGGGGCGGCGAAGGGAGTGGGTGTGGGAGGGTATATGTTTTCAAACTATTATTAAATCTTTTCCCCAAAATATGCTGTCCTATGTATAGCTGAGATTCCTTTACCTGTATCAATGATAATCAGCGAGGTATGCCGATTAGAAAAATTGAGCTATCTCAATCGGACTGGCTCGGTATTTTACATAGGTCGCCATTGTGAAGAATTTTTTCATGGTATGATAACTTAGACGAGCTGCTTCGCAGCATCGTCAAAACCCCAAGATGTAAGTATCAGAGGCGTCGGAAGCAAATTGACATTGGGGCGGCGAAGGGAGTGGGTGTGGGAGGGTATATACCCCTCCCGTTGGTGGGGGTCCGGGGAGCCTCCCTCAGAATTTTTTTCAAATTGTAGCATCAAATGGCGCATTCTGGTGCGTTTTTTAATGCCTGATACCTGCTTATACACGTCTATTGCGGGCATATTCTGAATGACAAAAGTTGTAACAGACAGACAGACGCTGGAGATGTGATCTTTATATTTCGCAGTTTGTACTTTGTAGCAGGCGACACATCAATAGGGATCAGGTGGGTTGAAAGAACGTTCTTCGGGAATTTTTTCCCGAAATTCCGTTTTGGAAATTTGAAATTCGTTGGTTGGATTGGAGAAGACATATTGAAATGACACAAAAAAGTGGTAAAAACATTTATAAGTTTTTAGAATTATCGATTTACTTTAAGTTATTACAATTAATTCAGGTATCTTGAGGTATCTTTAATTTTGTAATAATTAAGGACTATCGGATATCGGCACATTTGTTTCATGTAATACTTTCCTTTTTATTAATAAAAAGAAGCAAAGACTAAGATCATACCGACAATTAAAGATTCCCAGGTTTAATTACTCAAAAAGAAAGTGATTATCGTTATAAAAGAGTCCGATCAATTAAAAACATAATTGACACGTACATTACCGCGGGCGGGTGATGACAATCCACAATACACGTGTCATATCCGCGAAAGCGTGATTACCGTGTTTCTTGGTAAAGATATTTTCAAATATACGGGTATTGAAATGAAAAAAAAAACAATGAAAAAGGTCTTTGCCGAAATTTCATTTTTGCTGAAAATATTGGGGCGGCGGCCGCCGCCCCTGCCGCTCCGGCTCCGACGCCTCTGAACTGTATGTAAATATATCAGTAACAAACTCAATTCAAAAGTCAATAACTGAAAAACATATTGTACCAAATAAATCTAAAGTTTTTTATATTCAATAACTCCAATATCTAAATTCTCAACATTCTCAAACCATTAACGTTCAATTGTGAACCTCACAAAGTCGTGAGATCCTGCACCCTGATACTGTTCTGTGTTAGTCAGTACTTATCTATCTCCCATTTAGTTGAACTACTTCCGAGGACTCACTTTTGTACTTAGGAATAATACAATATTACAAATTTACAATACAAATGAAAGTCAAACTGAGAGAAACGAAATAGAAGTTAGATTGCAAAAAGGGCGATAAACAAGTATTTTTTGACAATACATTGATTATTGCAAATACAACATTTTCACCAAAAAAAAATCTGTATGAAATATGGAGCTGATACTCTAACAGACGGACAGAGGTTAACCCTTTAGCAATACAAGGTCAAATATAAGATATTCATCCTTAGCCGCACTTTCGCTGAAAACATACATGTGTAACATGGACGTATTTTCAAATAATATGGCGCATGAGGTGATAAGCAAAATAAGATGGAGTGCAACAAGCACATACTAAGGCCCTACGTCAATACCTTAGACTATGTCCTTCATGGATCAATTTAAAAATAACAAGAGATTGCAAAGCAATATTGTCCCCTACCGGTGAAACTCCACCATTGTCAGTACTTTTTTTCTGGGTTGCTATAGCAACCAGAATTCTTGACGTAGGAACAAAATTAAATGACGTGCATAATCTCCATATTGCCAACTATCCATGTTCCAAGTTTCATGAAAAAATATTAAGTACTTTTAAAGTTATCGCAGGATCCAGAAAAGTGTGACAGACAGACGGACTGACAGACAGACAGACAGAGCGCAAACCATAAGTCCTCTCCGTTTTCGACTGTAGGAGACAACTAGTTAAAATCAAATAGATAAGTGCGATGACGTCATACACAAGGAATCATAGCTTCATAAATAGGTTAAAATTTATGTATGCTCTTTATTGATTGTAAAAAAAAAATCAATAAAATTTCATGTACAAAAAGACAGAACACTTGTTCATTGTCTCATTGTTAACACTCTTTTTACAGCTTAATTTGGTCCAGCATGAGTGTTGTTTTTTTTTAATATTAACATGGCATTAGTAAAGGATTATTTGGAATATTTATGGAATTTATAGACACGATGAATTTGTAAAAACATATTTCAATAAAGAATCTACAATACATTTTAATAGTGTATGTTTAAAGAATAGCCAAATAGCTTAGTGAAAAGGTCCCTCAGGCAAGGTGACAAATCAATAGCAAATACAAAATCAATTTCCATGTATCATAGGTGATATATATGTGACAATAACACTCTTGAGCACATATGTACATATAAAACATAAAACACAATTCAGTGATTTATATTAAAATTATTTTATAAATAATTGGCCTCACATGAAGAATAATTTAAACAATTTGACAAGAATGCCTATAATAAAACCCAAGCAAAATAGTTCAGGTTCAGCTAATAAATATTTGTAATGGATCACATGTTTGGTATGCCTGGCTTTTGCAATCATAATATTTATTATAAAAGAACAATAAAATAAACATGTATTATAATGGATTATTGAACAACAATCCGAACTTGTCACCCATCTTATTACTGTACATCAAAATTTCCACCAAAGCTTATTTTTAATCTGAATCACAGCTTGCACTTCAAAAACATTGCGCATGGCTAAAGTAATAAGAAAAAAATCAAGAGTTTTTCCTTATTGTAGCCTGTAACAATTCAGACAATGTATGTCCGTGACAAGTCTTTATAATTCTCAGGACTATGTAGTTAACTAACAGTGTGTACTTAATGAGATATGCATTCAGTACATGTAATTAACAAAACATGAACACATAATTTAATAAAAAAAATAATGTGTCACATGCAAAGTTATTTACTAACATAAATTGGACAAATACCATATGTACCAAAATCTAATAATGCAAAGAGATGAACTTGTAGCAGAACAAGATCTATACAGATAAAGCCCATAACAGTTTTTGTCTTTTACATCTAAACAAATGAGTACATATGTTTAGTCTAAACATGTTTTTTATTAAACTTTATTTACTACGCATTGCTTTTTCTAATTAAATGAAAGTGTTCAATTACAATTAAATAATAGTGTTCAATTACAATTTAATAATAGTGTTCAATTACAAATTAATAAGAGTGTTCAATAACTGAAATCTTCCAAATCTTCATTTTTCTTATATTTGAAAGTTCATTTTGCAAATATGATCAAACATAGCCAAAACAAAGTTTGATACAACAAATAGGGTAAAAGAAAACAAACTACTTTTGGGGGCATTAATGGTATTAAAATGTAAGTATAGATTCAGCGAGTATGCTGCACACAATATGATATTACAGGGTTTGTTTAACATTTGGAAATTGCTATCTTTTGTTCACAATCTTTTACAAGATTCTGCGAATGTCACTTATTGTGCTGCATTCTGGGGTTGTCACTTCTATCTCTTCTCCAGCATAGGCAACGATTGTCTGCAGGAAGTAATGAAATACCGGTACTAAATGAGCCTAGCTTTGGGAAACAGGGTTTTATGCATTTCTGCCTTTAGTGATAAGTTTATACCAGTCCACACAGACTATTCAGGGACGACTCCTTCCTCTTTGACTGATTTTTTTACTAGAAGAGATTTCCTTTAAACGAAAAAAATATATAAAAGCAAAGAGTGACATCCCTGGGGGTATTGCATGCAACCGTTAACCTGAATATAAATTACAATATGCTTTGTTTTAAAGTCATCCATCTTTAAAATGCGCCTCATATTCTGTAGTAGTATTTTATGTATTTCAGTCACCGAAATTTGACCAAGCAAGCATAATCTGAATTTTGATACTATTACAAGTACCTAAGACCGCGATAATATTTTAAACCCGTAAATAAGAAACAGCGAATATGAGCCAGCAAGGTTCAAACTATTACATTGCATTGCTTGTTATCCTTTGATAATTTCGACCACTGAACTGTATTCTTAAAAAATTATTTATATTTCCAAAGAATGAATAATTCCATACCGTTTTCCGGTTAATTTTGACAGGACTTACGGCCATTGACGTGATTAGTTCATCAGGTTTTGCGTATCATTTCATAACACGGTGATCGAACTTTGGTTTAAACATCAACATGACCATCGGAGTTTTTCTCCATCACAGCATTTACATGTTACGGCAACCAGCCGCAGGCGTTACAAAGCTGGAAACCAAACATGAAAAGTTTATACCATGAGCCGATTTCAGGGAAAACTGGGCTTAATGCATGTTCATGGTGTGTCCTCCCATATTAGCCTGGGCATTCTGACGACGACTATTGTTTTGTTTAAATAAAGTCTCCACTTAGAGAAATCTAGTTTAGGCGGAAAGAGTTTCTGCAAGAGATTGAACTAAACAGGATGATCTTGGTGACACTTTACGCATATATGCATTAAGTCCAATTTTCCCAGAACAAGGCTCACTGTATTTTTGAAATCTGGTATTGACTATAAAAGCTTGCCAATTTTAAAATGACACCCTAATGCATAAATATTATATAAGTACAATTATGATAAGTACACAAGGTCCCAACAGTAATTGAAAGATTCAAGAATATCACTCTAATTCAATTCATGAAACAAATGCAGAAACAAAACAACACCCGCACGAACAAAGTGAATGTAAATACAGGTCTCAATTCAAGTGAGTAATTTATTGCTAAGAGAGTTCATAAGTATCAGGTAATGTTGGCCAGCTATACTTGCATGCTGTTGGCGAAATTTAAGTTTTTACTAAACTGCAGGATTTTGTATAGAGAGAAGTCAACGTTAATCTTGCAGCATTTTTGTACTCAAACACATTTAATTGAAATAAAGTAGCTGAAAAGCGGTTCTTTATTTTTTTTCAATTCTTTTGTTTTGATCCCGATCGGTGACATAGCAGCTTTAACATAAAGATAGAGGTAAGAAAATGTGGTTCATTCTTTTGAATTTTACACATATAAATTCATGTATTAGGGTTACATGGATACAAAATTTAATTCCTGACCAGCTTTTGGTAGAGGATTAATTTCCAATCGTCCAAAATCACAAACAATGCAATGTCAATGCTTTAAAAGGCGACTTGTCACCAAATTGTAAACACGATTACTAACTGTACAAAATACCTCTTTTTCTAATATTAATTATATCAAACAAATAATTTAGATATAATAGCAAAATACAAACAAAATATTTGTTTGCCTATTTGCGGGTTCATCTGCATTAAAGGGGACACCTTTTACTGTGGCAGCTGTTTTTATTTGGATGTCTGAAACAGATATGGTGACATGCTCAACATGCTTGTAAGTACGTATACAGTAGGTGGTTGTTTACTATAAAAAGCAATCAGATATAAATGCAGTCTTTAGAAGTATTATTGTTATATAAAAGGTAAATATTTTATTAAAACCAACTACATTTATGACCATTTATAGTAAGCTTTGTACGTACATGTATATAATATATTTCACAGTAAATGTTCAAGATTTACCGGTAATAAACCTTTATAAAACACATGCAATTTTATTTTGTTAATGTTGTTATGATATATTGTTAATGTGATTGAGATTACAAACTTTGGGTTTAAAGAGGAACTGAAGAACTTAGTTGCAGAGCCATGCACCCTGCAAATTTATCTGCTCGCTCTAAGTTTGTTATAACGAAAAAAATACACACTGTTTTAGATGATAAGCAGCAATGACCTTTTTAGTGAAAACACTCTTTGATTAAAAAAAGAGTAAATTTTAGACATTTTGATGAGCACAAATTATCTGTTTCTATTAATAATAAAACATATTTGTAAAGATACAAACATACAGAACTTTAATTAAACTAGTTACAAACAAAAGAGAATGTGGACGTATTTTCCTAAACATATAACATTTTACGTTGAGTTACCGAAAAATCTACTGAATGAGTGACTCCAATATATGCCCTCTCAAAAAGGTTTGGTGTAAAGCAATATTCCAACTCAACAAGCAGTACTTGTAACTTCTTTACAGTGGATGTTCCCAATGAGCTGCCTTCCTCTGATATGGTGTCAATCGCACGGCGGTGTTTGTACTTGCTTCAGTTAAATTCACACATTTATTACTTCATATATAAGAAACACTGTTAATATGTGTGCAAAATGTGTGTTTACAATAAATGTGTTATTTAAAATTGCATTTAAGAAGACAATTAAAATAAAAAATACTCAAACTCAAATATCGCAAAAACAGCAAATTAAAAAAATTAAAACAAATTAAAATAGTTATATATACATACAACATTATATTATCAGGATGTATTTACTAGTTTAAAAGAGCATACATCACTAGTATAATTATTCAAAAGACAGCTATTAACATTTCGGGAATTCCTTCACAAGAATAACACAGCTCAGGGAAGGTAAAATAATAAAATTAGGTTTTCATGTGTAGACGATTTGGCATATGATATTAAGACTTCATCAATCGCCAAAAACCAAAGACCAGGATGTAAACGCAAGCCCTGTTATACAGTGTGGGTCATGAGATTGTGACGTACAGTTTTCATAAATATATGCAAGCCCTGACAAACAGTGTTGGCTAGTAATTAAGACATATATTCCCAATATGTATACAGTGTATACAATTTTCGGAACTATTTTCAAACACATCCACAATATAATTAGAAGAAATGTTCTGACCATGTTTCATGAAGATTGGACAATGAATGTGACTTAAATTATTACAATTTTTTAACTATAGCCATATAAGGAAAAATGTCAAGCCCCCTGGAGGATATGTTTGCAACCAACTGGAAATATTTTTAAAACTTGTCCACGATATAATTGGGACAAATTTACTAACCAAGTTTTCACGAAGACCGGACAAAAATATGGCATATATAGTGTTAACGAAGTGTTTCTATAGCCATATTAGGAACAATGCACCGCCCCCTGGTGACCATGTTTTTCAAGCAACCGGAACCATTTTCGAACTCATCCAAGATATAATTAGGTCAAACCTTCTGACCAACTTTTTTTGAAGATCGGACACTAGATTCGGTCTCTAGAGTGTTAACAAGGTTTTACTAAAGCCATATAAAGCCATTTAAGAAAATAACCGGCGCCTGGCGGCAATGTTGTTCAAGCATTCGGAACCATTTTCGAACTCGTCCAAGATATCATGGGGACAAATCTTCTGACCAAATTTCATGAAGATCGGACAATAAATGTGGCCTCTAGATTGGTAACAAGAGCTAACTATAGTCATAAAACCCAACTGTCTTTCCACAATGTATAAACTTTGAGACTTGCAGAAACACAAACACAAAACTCACTCTCACAGTAGAAAATTATTGTATCCGACATCAAAAAAGCACACATGTTGGAACTAAATGTGGTCGATTTAAGATTCACTGACACCCAAACAACTAGCAACCGCGTATTCCAAGTCACTAATAGTTATATCCGATACAAAAAAATGCCCTATTTATATTTCAAGACAGTCCTTATTATTACTTTGCAAACAGCATTACATGGTCAGAGCATTGTTGTCTGGTTAAGCGTGTTACCTTATTTATGCTGTAATCACGCCAAACTGTGATACCGTATGTCTGGGCCTTATTAATTAATCTGTGACCAGACAATCAAAGCATGCCGGCATAATTATTTTTGTCAATTCACACGTTTTCAAAACATAACTAACACATTATTCTATTGGGGTGAATTGTCTGGCTCCGTCTGGCTCCCGTAAAGACGCAGGTGCGCGTGACGTCACGCGTCAAATGCCAAGAAAACTGATCAAATTGAAAGATATGTTTCAGTGTTTCGTAAAAAATATAGATACAAGGAATGTAAACTTCTGATTTTCTAATAAATGAATCCAATCAATGTTTAAATCGGGATCCCATTGAACCTAGGTCCGAATTACTAGTTGTTGCCAGTTTCGATTAACGGATGTCGACAAAATCAACAAAAATGGACTTAATGGTCGCTTTTGCTTTTCATTGTGCTTGTGAGTATCTAAAATGTGTATTCATATTGAATATTAACATTAAAATTAACAATATTTTTTTGGCGCAAATTCTGGTATTTGTGCGTAGAGACCTTTCAAATATTCCACATTAGTAACAGTTTCCTAACCCAGCTTTTTCGCCCAAAGTTATTTCGTATCTGGTCGGTTCGCGCCCAGTAGTCATATTCACAGGAGGGAATCCCATATTATTATATATATATATATATATGCTATAATATTTTTTATTATAGCATATATATATATAAATATACATATATATAATACGTGATTCCCACCTGTGATCATTTTGAATACAGTATTAATTTATTATCCGCCCGCCATAGGCGGAGGGATATTGTTTTGGTGTTGTCTGTCTTTCCGCCCGTCTTTCCATCCGTCCAGAGCCATATATTGGAAGTGCTTTGGGGGATTTCATTAAAACTTGGTATGAGAATGTACATGTATATGAATAAAAGGATGATGCACGCCAAATGGCATTGTACACCATCTGTTATAGCTAAAGAAACTTCAGCGTACAGTTTATATAGTATTGACATACCTGTACGCTGAAGCCAACCCCATATCAAAAGTCAACCAGAGCTGTAACATATTTATGTCACGCTATAAATCAAACAAAGCTAATTTTCTTGGATACATTTCTATGTATATTGGTGAATGAATATAAATTACTGCATCGGGGAATATTTTAAGGTTCGAATGTTTCAAATGCATCTTACAATAGATGAAAATAACTCTCATCGGTCTGAAATTCACAATTTTGTCACTTTGTCACGTGACGTCCTTCATTTGGATACTTTCGGATCGACCTTGACATATTTTGCTTAAATTGTAAACATTACTTTCCTTTTCTGAAATCTATTATTTGAGATTAACACCTTACTATTGGTGGATTATAAGACTGATTTCAGTGTGAATCAGGTAGTTTTTAATACTATTTACCTTGAGTTTGTATTTACACTACAATTTGTTTACAAAACAAGTCAGAATAATCTAAAATACTGGGAAATGTCATTCTGAATTTGAAAACACTTGAGCACATGGTATGTTACTAAAAATAGAAATAACATCATATGACCGTGAAATCTCGGGAGATTCGCATGTCAAGAATGTCTGTCACATCGCTGTTTTTCTCGATATGTAAGAGCAGAATAGATAAATTTTAAATGTTGAATATAGTATTTTGTGAAAGAATATATCAGTTAAATGTGAAAAATCTCAATCTTTCCATCAAGTGGTTGATTTGGGCCAATAACTGCATTTAAAAGCTGTTTTGGACCGGTCTTTGTTAACTGTCAACTTTTCGGGAATTTCTGGTTGACTTTCCTAATGGGGTTGGCCCATAACTATAAAGTCGCGCCTGTCAAAAATCATAAAAAGCGACATTTAAAGTTATGGTAGCCAAAACTACATCTGTTAATAACAGAGTTATGGCCCTTTGTATCTTGAAAAAAAATGCTTTTTTGAGTGTCAAATATAATACTTTTTTGTCCAGAAGCATATTGGCAGGGGATGTCAATTCAACAAATTTACTTGTAAACTCCAAATTCATAACATGTTTGTGTTTTTATTAAATTAATATTTATAATATTTAAATAATTTTATTTG
This sequence comes from Dreissena polymorpha, assembly GCF_020536995.1. Taxonomy (NCBI): domain Eukaryota; kingdom Metazoa; phylum Mollusca; class Bivalvia; order Myida; family Dreissenidae; genus Dreissena; species Dreissena polymorpha. The sequence continues at coordinate 20,894,868 of NC_068358.1, read as the reverse complement.
TGCAAATTCTGATATTTTAATTTCTGCATTGAGACCTTCTGAATTTTCCACAAGGTTGGCATATTGACGGGTCAATTGAGCATTGACCGGGCCAGCGGTCAATACCTGGTTAAAACCGGTCAATACTGGTCATTACTGGTCAATACTGGTCGATTGAAAATTGTAGCATTTCAACATGACAAAGGAAGAATTTAAGCTATTCTATTTTAAATCAATCATTATTCTGTAATTGATAAACTTTTTTGAGTTATCTATTTAAAAATAAAATCTTTAAAGCTGTAAAAAATACGTCTTAATTATTTATGGAAACGGTCTCAAATACAAAAGAACGAAGGCAATACCTTTATCTCAGTGTATCACAACTGTTACTGAAAGTATTATTACTATTGTAGTTACCATAGTATTTCACTGATCTATTGATATATCTATTTGATAAGCTGATGGACAAACAGAACTCTTGTGGTTTCTAGGGTCATAAATGATCTGGCCCCTAAGCCTTAATTGGTAATAAAATGCATGCACTGGTATGTCTCTGATAGTGACAATGAAGCAAATCTGCCCTTAGGCTATATCATTTCACTCAAACGAAATGAGATAACTTGCTATTAATGTTATTAATTTAATAGTTACTTCTAACTTGTCTCCTTTCTATATTAAAAGGGTTTTCATATTTTAAAGTTTAATTGGTCTTCAAATGAATAAGCAATCAAAGTTCTTGATTTTGGCAACAAATAATGTTTACCAATTGTGGGTCTACTCTAGACTCTTCTTTTCAATTATTTCTTTCTTTTAATAATTATTTCTTATTATGTTATTTTTTATATCAATGGAAAATAAAATATTTTTTCACTATTTTGTTTAAAAAGTACTTCAAGAAATCCAGGCAAGAATACATGACAAGTAAGGGTTGTGTCAAAGGTACCATTATCAGTTTTGGGTGCCCTAACCTGTATAGGTGAAAAGACTGTGAAAGACTGTGGAGACAGTGGGGCATCAGGAACAACTAATACACAGTAATTGACAGGTTCTTGTTGAATCAAGCACAGAATTTTCTGAGCATTCATAATTCGTTAGAATTGAAAAAAAATTAAATCGACCAGAAAAATCCAATTGACCAACTTGCCTCATTTGCAAAATTTTGAGAGATTGGCCTACAAATTGCATGAACAGGTATAAAATAGTGGGTATTAATAGCTTAAGACATTATTGGCAACATGTCTGTTTAATTTATATTATCAATATTGTTTAATTAAGCATGGAATATTAATCAAAATTGGGGGTAAAGTTCAATCGACCAGTAATGACCACTTTGGGAGTATTGACCGGGGCGGTTTTAACCGGTAACAGTGTTTTTTTTTCAGTTTTTGGGGAAGGGGGTCGGGTCCCTTGAGAGGGGAAAATTCGCGCGTAAATGGGGAAAAGGGGGACATTTCTATGCTTAGCTAGTAACAGTACAAAATAAAGTTTTAACACTATAATTTACCATACAGAGGGAGAAAATCATAATTCAAACTCTTTTATTCATTAACATGTTATGTTCATGTTCAAAGTTCAACATTTCTGGGCTTTTCAGCGAATTTATCAATTATTCTGGTGACCTCCTCTTCACCAAGTCTCTCCGTGTGCAGACAAAGTCTGATCAGGGACTTCAGTGTAGCTTTCCCAAGCCTTTTTCTCTGTGGCGTGCAAAGCAGGTTGGGCAAACTAAACAGTCTTTCAACACTCTCTTGACCGGACGTTTCTGGCGTTTCACTGCCGGCATTTGAAGAAGACTGACTTTTAAGTTGTACTTGTTTGAAAAGAACAGCACTGAACATTAACCTAAAAACCAACTTGCCCTCCTGGGCAAGTACTTAGAAAATCTACTTGTCCTGAATGTTAAGCCATTTGCCCAAACATGAAATATCACATTAACTGTAAACCTCATATTTTTTAATAAAGATCAAAATGATACACCAAATAAACTTTTTTTTATTTTTGCATATTTAACAATATGATTACAGCAATTAAAGTCTAATTTAAGTCTTTATTTAATGCTCTTTGTTACTTTTTGCACTTGCCTAGGCGGACAACTAGATTATAAAATAACTTGCCCGTACTCAAATTTTACTTGTCAGGGGCAATAGGACAACTGTTAATGTTGAGCCCTGAAGAATATCAATTTATTTTTAAGTTAAAACAGATTTGTCAATTTTTTTACGATAGCTTTTGTTGTTGTGCGACATGTTGGAATACGTATGGTTTGCGGTATATGTCGTAAAGCGAAAGTCGTGATAGTGAACTACATTGTACATACGGTTTGCGGTAAAGGCTAAAATAAAGTAAACACCCGGACGCAGTTCAGGAAAATTGTAGTAAATTCGTAACGAAAGACGTATTCAAATGCGGTATTGATTAAAATTGAATAACACTTCCGAGAGGGGAATTTTAAAAATATTTGGGGGGAAAATATATACTCTGAAGATGGGGGAATGGGGCCGAATAACGCCGAATATTTCATCAAAAAAAAACACTGGGTAAAAACCGCTGGTTAAAACCGGGGGCGGTCGATTGGTGCCAACCATGATTTTCCACATTTGAAATAGTTTCCTACCACAGCTTTTTTCCTAAAGTTATTTCGTATATCATAATTAAACATGTTTGTGTGTGATTTTCAATATAAGTATTTTGTGTAACTTTGTCAATTTGTGAACTACCTGACCATAACAATTTTGTTTCTTGGAGTTTCAAGTGAGCTTGTTTTATAAGTATCCCTTATTCTCATAGCACAGGGCCCTCAATCTATCAAATCTGCCGCCGAATTTCGGCGGCAGTCCCCCACCTGAAAAGTATACTTTTTTCCACTTTGGGGGGGGGGGGGGGGGGAAATTCCCCCTAAAAAAATATTTTTTTATTTTTTTTTTAGAAAGATGTGTCTCATGATTATTATATCTCAATGCTATTTCAATTTAATATTTTTAAACATACTTATGAAAATGCAATGAATATAGTGCAAACATGTACAAATTTAATAATGAGAGAGTAAGTAAAAAAATCCCCCAAAAAGGGAAACGCCGCGAAAATTCCCCCTCCTAAGGGCTGCGACCCCTTCCCCCAAAGTAATGTGAGGGCGTAGTAGTATCAGCCCTCCTCACTGACACTGTATCATGCCCTTGAAAACCCCTTAAAAAGTGCTGGACAGTAAATGTTTTTATGCCCCTGGATCGAAAGATCTGGGCCATATTGTTTTTGGCCTGTCTGTCTGTCATTCATTCTTTCATTGTGTTTGTCCCAAAACTTTAACCTTGGTTACAGTTTTGCAATAACTTTTGCATTATTGAAGATAGCAACTTGATATTTGGCATGCATGTGTATCTCATGGAGCTGCACATTTTGGGTGGTGAAAGGTCAAGGTCATCCTTCAAGGTCAAAGGTCAAATATATGGCTTCAAAGCGGCACAAAAAGGGGCATTCTGTTTCTGACAAACACATCACTTGTTCCATTTTTTAACAGTTTTAATTTATTTGCTGTTTATTAACCCATTTAAGCCTAGTGGACTATCCCATCCTTCAAATTAGATAAATTAATTTCCAAAATAAGGGATGTCTAGTATATTAATTTCTATATTTAGAATATTTCTTACAGAAATTCCTGTAAGCAAACAGCGCAGACCCTGATGAGACGCCGCATCATGCAGCGTCTCATCTGGGTCTACGCTGTTTGCCAAGGCTTTTTTCTAGACGCTAGGCATAGATGGGTTGAGGACTTTTACAAGGAACTTTCTCATGAGTTCTGCTTTTCATTTGAAAGTAGGTAATGTTTATTCCAGGCCAATATTATGATTAGCATGTCTATACATGGTAGCTTTCGGCCCTCTAAATGAATACATAAGAATTTTGCAAGTGAACAAATACAAAGACATGCTTGTGTTATTTGTCAATCAATAGTCAAATGTGTATTCTTGGACATAACGACGAAAACTGCATTTAAATTTGCAATTTTTTTACTAAATACTTGCTAGACCTAGAAACTATTAATAAAAAAGAGCATGCGCATAGTAACAAACCTTAGCAACCAATCAGAAGAGCCGATACTATGATAAGCGGTGTATATGATAATGATTACTACATGGGGCTTAGTCTTGTCTGTATTTTGGCAAAACATAACGGATTTTAATGCAGTTTTTGTGGTAATGTCCAAGAAAACACATCAAACTAAAGATTGACATACATGTACACATTACACTGTATTTAACATGTATGTTTTTCAATCTTTTCACTTGAAATGTTTAGATGTTTTTATGCTCCCCCAAAATTTATTTTGGGGGGAGCATATAGTCGCCGCTTCGTCTGTCCGTGTGTGCCTCTGTCACAATTTCTGTCATGGCTATTTCTCAGCAACTAATGCCCGGAATTCAATGGAACTTTATGGGAAGCTTCACTACCAAGAGGAGATGTGCATATTATCAGGGGTTTCTGGTCGGATGACTTTTCACAGAGTTATGGCCCTTTGAATTTTTCCATTAACTGTACATACAGTGCAATTCTTGTCCGGGCTATTTCTCAGCAACTAATGACCGGAATTCAATGAAAATTTATGGGGAGCTTCACTATCAAGAGGAGATGTGCATATCATCATCGGGTTCTGGTCGGATGATTTTTCACAGAGTTATGGCCCTTTTAAATTTTCTATAAAAAATTCTTGTTTATGTCCCCCCAACTACTGTGCCATCAAGACGTTTCCTTTTATCTGAATGTATAGTGCAATATTGTGACAAAAAACCTTTGGGGAGCATCACCCTTCTCCGACGGTTTCTTGTTATTAAAAGGGCCGATAGATTTTTTTCACAGCAAAATATGTTCACTTTACCTTGTTAACCTATTTGTATGGTCCCGTTAGTGTTGCATATAGCAGTTGAAATGTCCATCAGTCTGTGTGTCCGTCCCAAAACTTTAACATTGCCCATAACTTTTGCAATATTGAAGATAGCAACTTGATATTTAGCATGCATGTGTATCTCATTAACCTGCACATTTGGAGTGGTGAAAGGTCAAGGTCATCCTTCAAGGTCAAAGTGCAAATATATGGCTTCAAAGCGGTGCAATAGGGGGCATTTTGTCACTGTCACAAGACATAAAACTCCAAATCAATATTGAAGATAGCAACTTGATATTTGGCATGCATATGTATCTCATGAACCAGCACATTTTGAGTGGTGAAAGGTCAAGGTCATCCTTCAAGGTCAAATAAATGGCTTCAAAGCCGTGTAATAGGGGGCATTGTGTCACTGACAAGACATAAAACTCCAAATAAATTTAATTTAATTAAGCTTCTTAACATCTTATCGCTATTTAATAAAAAAACAACATTTAAATACATACAAAAATCTAACATCATTTAAATGCATACACAAATTTAACAGGCAATGGGTACCATCTGTACCCAACCACTTCCCAATACCGGGTTATAAAAATTGTGTGGAATTGTGTGAACGGTATTGATATATTAGGGATAACATGACTTATTGGAGTTCCACTTTTTAATTTTATAGGATTTGACACGATGGTAAGTGGTGCTTTATTTTAAATAACTTGTTTATACAAGATTTTTAGCTCAACTATTATATATGAAATATATAAAGTGAAGCTATCCTACTAGCTATCCGGCTTCATGAGCCTGAGCGTGAGAGTTGGAATGTTAAAGTTTGCGTACAACCTCAAATATTTTCTATGTCCCTTACCTATTGCTTTCATATTTTGCATACCGGTACTTCTTAACCAACATGACCTCAATTGAAAAAAAGAGCAGACATCTGCAACAAGCATTTTGTAAGAATAATGGCCCTTTTTCCACTAAGAATATGCATATTATTGATAAATCTATATTAAAGTTTGCATACCACCACAAATATTTTTTATGTCCCTTGACATATTGCTTTCATATTTTGCATACTTCTTAAGTTCTTTACCAACATGACCCCAATCTATAAACAAGAGCAGACAACTTAATTACTTTATCAAGCATTTTGTAAGAGTTATGTTCCCTTTTTATATGGTACTTACATGTATGCAATTTTAAATTTGGTTAAGTTTTGTGTTTAGGTCCACTTTTTTTCCTAAAGTATCAAAGCTATTGCTTTCATACTTGCAACACCTAATAACTATAATACAGGGACTGTGCAGACAAAGTAATGTATTGTTAAGTAATGTTACTCTGATTTGCATTTTGACAGAATTATACCCCTTTTATATTTAGAAAATAGAAAATTTGGTTAAGTTTTGTGTTTTGGTCCACTTTACTCCTAAAGTGTCATAGCTATTGCTTTCCGAATCGGAACACTCGCTAACTATCATAAGGGGACACTACAGGAAAAGTTGCATAACTCTGGTTGGCATTTAGATTTTGACGGAACTATGGCCCTTTTTTGACCTAATAACTTATAATATTTTGTTTAATTTCATGTTTACAGACTGTATATCCACTTTACTTCTAAAGTATGTAGGCTACATGTATTGCTTTCAAACTTCAAATACTTTCTAAATACTTTCTAACTATTATGAGGGTACTGTACCTGGCAATTTGAATTGTTACCTTGACTTTTGAATGACCTGGACTCTCAATGTCAAATCTCCCCCCCCCCCCAATACATTATCCCCCCCCCACCGTCAACCCCAACCCAAAAAGAAAGTATTTTTTTATACATGGTAAAAAAATACTTATGGTTTGTGCTCTGCGTGTCCGTCAGTCTGTGAGTCTGTCACACTTTTCTGGATCCTGCGTTAACTTTTTAAGTTCTTAATATTTTTTGATGAAACATGGATAGATGGCAATATGGACATTATGCACGACATTTCATTTTGTTCCTACGTCAAAAATTCTGGTTGCTATGGCAACAAATAGACTAGAAATACTGCTAGAAATGGTGGTTTTCTGGATCCTGCGATATCTTTTAAACTTCTTCATATTTTTTCATCAAACTTGATACATGGATAGATGGCAATATGGACATTATGCACGTCATTTTATTTTGTTCCTACGTCAAAAATTCTGGTAGCTATGACAACAACTAGTCTAGAAATACTGCTGAAAATGGTAATTTTTTTGATTTTGCGATAACTTTAAAAGTTCTTCTTATTTTTAGCTCACTTGAGCTGTGCTCATGATGAGCTTTTGTGATCGCCTTTTGTCCGTCGTGCGGCATCAACATTTGCCTTGTGAACACTCCAGAGGCCACATTTATTGTCGGATCTTCATGAAACTTGGTCAGAACATTTGTCCCATTGATACCTCGACTGAGTTCGAAACTGGGTCATGCTGGGTCAAAAACTAGATCAAAAAAAAGAAAAACCTTGTGAACACTGTAGAAGTCACATTTGATGACCAATCTTCATGTAACTTTGTCAAAATCTTTGTCTTTATGATATGTTGGTTGAGTTCAAAAGTGGTTCTGGTCCATTGAAAAACATGGCCGTCAGTGGGCGGGGCAGTTTTCCTTATTTGGCTATAGAGATACCTTGTAAACACTCTAGAGGCCACATTTTTTGTCAGATCTTCTTGAAACTTGGTTAGAACATTTGTCCCAATCATATTTCGATCGAATTCGAAACAGGGTCATGCTGGGTCATAAACTAGGTCACTAGGTCAAAAAAAAGAAAAACCTTGTTAACACTGTAGAAGTCACATTTCATGCCCAATCTTCATGTAACTTTGTCTTTGTCAAAATGTTTGTCTTAATGATATGTTGGTTGAGTTCAAAAGTGGTTCTGGTCCATTGAAATACATGGCTGCCAGTGGGAGGGGCAGTTTTCCTAATTTGGCTATAGAGAAACCTTGTAAACACACTAGAAGTCACAATTTTTGCCCAATCATCATGAAAGTTGGTCAAAATATTGGTTTTATTGATATCTCGGACGAGTTCGAAATGGTCCAGATCGGTGAAAAAACATGGCCGCCAGTGGGCTGGGCATTTTTCTTTATATGTATATAGTGAAAACATGTGAACACTCTAGAAGTCACATTTTTGGCCCAATGTTCATGAGAGTTAAATTCAAAAATGGTTCCGGTCAGTTGAATAACATGGCTGCAGGGGGGGGGGGCAGTTTTCTTATATTTGTATAGTAAAAAAGCTTGTGAACACTCTGAGTCACATTTTTTGCCCAATCATCATGAAACTTAGTGAAAAGATTGGTTTTATATATAGCTCAGATCAGTTAGCAAATGGTCCCGATCGGTCAAAAAACATGGCCGCCAGGGGAGGTGGGGCAGTTTTCCTTATGTGACTAGAGAGAAACCTTGTGATCGAACACTATAGAAGTCACATTTTTTGTCTAATCATCGGGAAACTTAGTCAATACATTGGTTTTATTGATTTCTCAGACAAGTTTGAAAATGGCTCAGATCGGTCAGGTTTTAGGATTGGTCTTTGTCCGCCGTCTGTCCACATTTGGTTTGTAAACACTCTAGCACTCACACTTTTCAAGCATTCCTTATGAAAGTTGCCGATAATCTCAGTCAAGTTTGATAATGAGCAAATCACAAAATTAATGCCATAATTGTTGCCCGTAGATTGTCCAAATTTTCATTATATTATGCAAAATCCTTGTAAACACTCTAGAGGTCACAATTTTGTTTCAGATTTTATGAATCTTGGTCAAAATATTTATTTTTGTAAGCAATATTTGGTAAGGGGGGTCAACTCAAAATATAGGTCACCAGGTCAAATCTTACAAAAACAAAAACAATCCATACGCCAGACTTTTGGTTCTGTAATGATGAAACTTGACTAGGCTGTTTGTCTGGACAATATCTAGGTCAAGTTTGACGTTAGGTAAAGATTGAATGAACAGACTCCTCTCAGGTGAGCGAACTAGGGCCATCTTGGCCCTCTTGTTTAATATAAGGATTGGAGTTAGTGTTCGTTTGTCGTATGAATAGATATTGTTGCAGGAAATTAAAATGATCAGTAAAACAAAATTGTGTCTTCGTGTCGTATGAACGAATCTGCCCTAAAACTACATTTAGATTCACATCGTACATGCATGATCAGTTGTCAAACAAAAGTACGGTTGAATTTCAAATGCATTATTTTTCTCTTTCCTGGATATTGTTTTAGTATGTTGATGCTGAATTAACAAATATAAGTGTATAGGAAGTGAAAACACTAAATTTTAACAACTGTTGCCATAGACAGCTGTAAACATAGCAGATGCGTCTAATATAACTTTAAACATCAATGTTCTTTTTCTTTTGAAGATCTGCCTTGAAGTTGAGTAAACATGTTTTATAATTCATAAATATATACAGCACATTCAAAAGAAATCTAAATTTTTCACTTGTTTTATAGGTTTAGCATTAACTCTTGCGGACTGTCCTCCTCCTCCTGCGGTCCAGAATGCCGCTTTCACTCCAGTCGAGTCATCATACACTGATGGTGCAAACGTTACATTCACCTGTAACACTGGTTATGGACTTCAAGGTAGTCGTATACATTATTGCAGGGGAAGCAGTTGGGAAGGATCCCTCACATGCTATGAACAGTTTTGTGAGACAATGAATAATCCTAGAAATGGTATAATTGTTGGAAACCCATCCTACAAAATTGGCACTTACATCACATTTCAATGTAATACAGGCTACACATTGAAAGGAAACAGCCAGTTGCTGTGTCGTGTTGATTTGAAGTTTGATAGGAACCCACCAACATGTGATGTCAATATGTGTCCAGATTTTGGGGCTATAGATCATGCACGCATTTTCCAAGCCACAGATGGAGGAATAGAAAATGATTATGGAAGTGTAGTTAAAGTAACTTGTGAAGACTCATATGTCCTGGATGGTCATGCGTCCGTGGTTTGCCAGGGAGACGGAACTTGGGGCCCTAAACCGACCTGCAAACCTTTAGATTGTGGTAGGTTCGATGGGATGAATTCAAGCTGCGTGAAAGACTTTGTACTGCTTGGTACTCTGTATTACATGGAATGTAAGAGTGATGTCCCAAATACAAGAATTGGAGCGCCGGACAGCACCAGTTCACCTAATGAATGTGAGGAAAGATCTCGAAAATGGATGTATTCACAGTTTGGGTGCTTTTGCCATTGTAAAGTTATGTACAATAAAAACATTGTGAAAACAGAAAACCTTGATCCAAATGATTATCTGCCTCACAACACTGATTTGAAGTGGAGTTGCAAGGAGGGTTGCACGAAAAAACAAAATAATGCTCTGAGATGCATGGACGGACAGATGGAATTGCCATCTTCACAGTTTGGGTGCTTTTGCCATTGTAAAGTTATGTACAATAAAAACATTGTGAAAACAGAAAACCTTGATCCAAATGATTATCTGCCTCACAACACTGATTTGAAGTGGAGTTGCAAGGAGGGTTGCACGAAAAACCAAACTAATGCTCTGAGATGCATGGACGGACAGATGGAATTGCCATCTTGCACCTGCGATGCAAACGTACATACTGGTGAACCTTACACGACTGACATTACTACTAAATCAAGCCCTACCGGTCAAACAGGTGAACCTTACACGACTTACAGACCTACTAATCCATGCCCAGGCTTCTGCATAATTGCTACAATAATTGGAGCCGTAGTTTTGGCAGTTGTAGCCTTAATTGTTATATACATGTACAAGAAGAAGAAATGGTGTTTTGTTCAAAATATGGAAGCCCCACTTCCCATGATTGAACCACCTCATGAGAAAGGAGGCAATCCTTTCAACGGGAACACTTCTAAACCAAATGATGATAACAATATGAAACATATTGAAGAGATGGATAAGTTATTGTCTGACAACAAATAATTAGGTCAGGACAAACAGTTTCCTTGAGAATTTCCATGCTTTTACTTATACATGTATTGGAACTAGTATAATGTCAGAGAAAACATTGTAGTTAATAGTTTTCTTGAGAATTACCGTGCTTTGACTCAGCATGTTTCAAGCAAAGTTTTAGAAGGTAGCCAGAACATGTACAAACAATTTTCTTGTTTAGTGCGGTGATTTTACTTAAAGTTTATCTAGTAAAATGATACAAATGTATGAATGAAGACTGATAAAAACAGCGAAACAATCCAATTAAATAAAAACGTGCTGTGCACTTGGACTTACACTACGCAGCCTGCGATTTTTGCCTAAATCACCGATCATCCCATTTTGGTAAACGTGGCAAATCGCGATGATTCGCCGCAAATCGCGGTGATTCACCGTGATAACACTCTACTAATATTTGAAAACATGTCGAAATAAACAAAATTGATTTACTTAAACTTAAAGGCATATAATGACAAATTGAACAACATTTTATTGCTTTATTGAACATATTCTCATCAGAACATTGTAGTGCCTCTATAAAAGAACTCTGAACGTTCACATTGTCAGCCTCGTTCTGGAGTCGTTTTATCAGAAGAGGAGGATCCTGCAGGACTCAGCGTCAGGATCAAAGAATATTAAATATATTGGCTTGACACCGGCTTATAGTAGGCTGTACAAAAATAAAATTGATTAGCATCAAGCTTACATTATCCTTCCATGTGTCATGTACATGTAGTATGACAGGAAACTTTTTTTTATACATCTGATTAACACGAAAAGGGAAATCCTGCCAATGTACAGTCATGGTTTGTTTATGGTTATTGATGTTTCTGAATGGTGTGAGTCACGCCACTTCCGCAATATAAGTGGATCATTGTACAATAGGATAGATATTGTGAACATAAACTATATTGTCACTGTGCAAACGTTTATCATTTAACTTACAAGTTTATTTTATGTACATGTACATAAGTAATAAATGTCTTGAAATCCCTTGTTACAAATAAATAGTTCTTATTTCAAAAGTTAAATCCTGGTTTTAATGTACAGAGTAAACATTTTGTAATAATGATCCATTAAATGAGAGAAATAAATATTAATAATACCTCCGGTGGCATTTATACTACAGCCTGCCAATAGGATCATGCACATATGTTAGAAGCAATTAGAAGATTGGTTTGATCTCATGCAGTCAGCCATTTCCTAGTTGCTTGTAATTTTGCAAACTAATATTTAATGTTGAATAGCCTTTTAATATGTATATTTTATGTATTAAGGTGTTTATATAATGCAATATGGACTAACTTTTGGCACCTAAAATTTGGCTGTGAGCAACATAGATTATTTTTGCGTTTAATTTCAGTGCTACATGTACACTACGCGACCCGTGATTTTTGCCGCGATTCTCGCATCACCGCAATCGATGCAACGTGACAAATTGCGGTGATTCCGAGCGACAAGAAAATTTGGGTGATGTCTCGGCGACCGTCGCGCGATGTATCTCGCTGTTACGCAATCAGCGCGAATCACCGCAAATCACCGCAAACCGCCGTGGTTCACCTTTTTAAGAGATTTACATTAAGGGTTACACTACATTACATGTACATGTAACATATATGTATACACTTACATTATATATTGCAATAATAAAGCTTTTGTTGTTGTTGTAAGCAATGGGCGTATTAGCTAAAATACTCCCGTTCCGACATGAACGTGATGAAGTAATGTCGGAAGCTTTAACGGCTCCAAATTAATATAACAGCGCAGAAGAATGATCATGCAATAATTATTTAACATAACATGTAAACATTATTTAACTTATTGCATTAGCAGAATGTTTATTAAAACTTACAATCAATTATATTCCAGGCCCGAATACACTACCACTGTTCAAATTCCATATTGTTGCAATATACATGTAGCGTAGCACTGTGTAAATTGAAAGTTGCATAGTGTTTCGTCATTGGTCTGTTATAAATACCTTTTTTCTCTACATGGTATTTGATTTAGACGAAACTAATAATTTGGTAATTTACGATAAATATGATATAAGTTTTCCATTTAAACTTTGATCTTACCGTGTGTGTTAATTGACATTATTAATTATGTTAATACTTATTTTTGCATTTCATTAAGAATTATAACATGTAGCCCTTTTGTTAACAGTGTTTAGCAAAATATTCGCGCCTCAAAACACGGGAAATTGTTTAAGTAACGCTTTCATTTAAAGGTTAAATGTAATCGGTAGATTACATCTAATTATTTGGACTAAAAGATGCTATACTTATTTATTTTCTGTTTCATGCTCCAATGCGGATAACTCGTGTTACTCGCGTTACTTTCCGAGCGTTGTACATACATTCATAACGTTTGATAAGCCGGAAATCGGAAATACATTACTGTTCTATTTTTAAGTACATGTTATTATGACATCGTGGTAAATAATTTGTTGTTATTACATCATTGCCTATATATTAAAGCCGTTAAACATTGTGTTTGTTTTGCTGAAAAAAAAAACACGAGTATATCAACGTAGCACTTAGCGTTCGCAGAGTTCAATAAATTTATGATGATGTATAATGCACATGCATTTCTCTGGGTTTCACGCCAAAAACAAAAAACCCTCAACATTTGATTATTTAGTGTGTACTGTCCAGCGGGTGATAGTGTTTGTTCAAGTGTCTAATTGGCACTCTTTGTACGTGTTCAAACTGTTAAAAGATGTGACAATCACAGAAACAACAGGATGGCGCTGCCAATTAAGTGCGATAATGGATCAAATGGCATTGACAAAAAAATTACATTTTGGATATATTTTTCGGCGTTTACTCAGATGGTCTCTCACAACAAAACAACTATACAAGTCAAGGTATTATGTTTTACTTCTATCAGTAACGATACGGATAAGGCGTGTTTGATTTGAATTGACATTATAAGAAATATCAAATTGTTGGCGATATAACTGTTTTAAAAATACCAAAGAAACATTTAACCGAAATCAACAGAATTCAATGTTCTCTGCGCTACGCAGTTTGTATAAAAAATCAATACTTGCACACTCGTATACCTTGACCTTGTACATTGCCGCATAATTTTCGCGCTCTTTTGTCGGGAAATATACATGTACATGATGACTATATTGAAAGCATTTGTAAACGTCGTGTTAACATTAAAACATCGGAAGTGTGTTTCGGATTATAAATTTTTATTCTCATTTGGGAATTTAACGGAACATTTATACTTATGGTATATTTGTTTTGAATTGTATATTAATTTGTTACAACGCTTTACGTGTGAAAAAAATGTTTTGATAATATTATGCATTAATAGCACAATTTCCAGGAGGAAAACGTTTTTACATGAAGGCGTATGACGCAATAAAACGTTTTTTTGTAAGATCGTATTGTATCAATCTTAATTTAAATACGCTAGTCCAATAAAAGCTGTGTCCCACATTATGCGCTGTACTCTATACACTTCTGAAAAATGGCGTAGTCATATGGTTGTTTTAATGAAATTCTCAAACATATTTACCGACATAAATGTTCAAGATTATTTTTTTGATGTTGGATTATCGGATAATTGTGAACATTAGAAGCATTATGTACATGTATAAAGTTATCGATACGATTCGGTTTCTATGCATGAATTGGCGAGTCATCGTTGTCACTGCGATCACGGCGAATTGCGGCGAATCGCAGCGAATCACCACAACATTGAGGGGATTTAGCGCGAAGATTATCTTGCTCTCGCGCGACGTCGGAGTGACGAGTCACGTGAAATCGCGGTGATTTTCCACCCAAATAGCAAAATGCCCGCCTTGACTTCGCAAATTAGGCAAAAATCACGGGTCGCGTAGTGTACATGTATCTTTAATCAGGTCTAAATTAAACAAAGATTATTGTTAAGTCAAAGAATAAAGGTATGTGTGACTAACTTGACTTAGTATCATGGTATTTGGAACATATGTAATTCATTCTAATGTATAAAAGCTGAATTACTTATCAGGCTTGAAATGATTACATTTTATCCTTTAATTTTATAATAAAATTTGTTTTGTGTTTTCTCCAAAATTAACAAATCAACCTAGAGTATTAGCTGAATATTGCTTTAGAAAATTATTGATTACTTGACTTTACTTCTCTATTTTGCAGTATCATGCTTCAGTGCCATTCACTGTTTTTTTGTGTGGCTTGGAGTGTTTTATTTAGTACTGTGTGTTTCATTGAATTGCTGCAATATATAATTAATAATTTTTTTTCTGTATGATATTCACATTAAATGTCATTTGTTGTAAGTCTTGTGACCATAAGGAAAAGGTCAAAGAATGCTTCAAGTGGCTGTTGCTATTTTGTATTGTATACATTTTCAATGGTACTTTTACTTTGTATCGTGCATTTAACTTTACTTGTGCCATATAAGATCTTTTGAATAATAATATTGAATGTTGCTTTAATTTGTTTGCACCTAACTTTTGTTTTAAATACAGTATATTGTAGTTATACTGCCTTTGAATGTCATGATTGTTATAATAATCATGATGGGTTTTTGTGATTTATAACATTACATGAACATACATCTGAGATATAATTATGTTTATTGCTTGATTTAACATGAACACAAATAACCAATTACAGTTATGTCTTAGCAATCATAATTGTTTAATTTTGATCCTTATTTATTATTCAATATTGATTTAAAGAGCTGTCAAAGGTTATCAGTAGAATGAATGAATATTTACATATACCTTATTTTTATTCACCCCCAAAACAATTTAGGGGGAGCATATAGTCGCCGCTTCGTCTATCCGTGCGTGTGTCCGTCTGTCCGTGCACCATTTTTGTCAGGGCGATTTCTCAGCAATTAATGACGGAAATTCAATTAAACTTTATGGGAAGCTTCACTACCAAGAGGAGATGTGTACATTATCAGCCGGTTCTGGTTGGATGATTTTTCACAGAGTTATGGCCCTTTGAAATTTTTCATTAACTGTACATATAGTGCAATTTTGTCCCCCCAACTACTAGACGTTTCCTTTTATCTGAATATATAGTGCAATATTGTGACAAAAAAAACCTTATGGAACATTACCCGTCTCTGACGGTTTCTTGTTTATTGTTGTTTGGAAACGCATTACAAAGGTAGTTTTAAACTGTATTTATTAACAAGTCATCTATTGAACAGCAAAAATAAAAATTAAACAAAGAGGAATGTGAATAGCGACACACTGGCTGTCCGGGCAGTGCAGTGGTTGGTACCTTTGTTACTTTCTTAAGTGACCCAGGATTAATCCCCACTCTAATTACTGTTGGCTTGTGTAGTAGTTACTTTACCAAATAATTGGGTTCTTTGTATTTTTGCTGGCCCCAACTGCACAAAACCATTTACAAATTTCAAATCATTCAGTTAAAATTAAGAAGCAGGAAATTGCAGATATATTTCAAACTTTTTCCCAACTATTGTTGAGTCTAGAACATGTAAATGAATTGGGAATGAGTGCTGGGACACATACAATGTAGCCTGTGGCTTGAAAGGGCCTCATAAACTTTTAAATACAAACATGCTAGTCACAAACTAGTCGAATCTTGTTAAGGAACTGTTGTCAAATCATGTCATTCAGTTTCATGTAAAATGTTTGATCAGATATTTGAAAACATTGTGAATAATTATATTATGTCAACATTACTATGATTGTTTTATATTTTGTATGTTAGCCAAAACGAAATTTCTAAATTTTCCAAATGATTTTGAAAAAGTTGCTCTATATTTTATAAAAGCATCAAACCAGTTTCTGTTAATAGCTCGACTATTGGCATGGTCACCTTTATTGTTGTATTATACATTTTCATGTTTCAGTGTATGTTAACAATACCACATATTTTCAACTTCAAAAAAGTGTTTGTGGTCATTATATGAGGTCACTGATAGACTGATAAAAAACATTTATTATACAAAGAAAGCAGACAAATAGTCATGCGAATTGGGACAGGTCCTTTAAATTTGGAATATTCCCCATTAATAAACATATATCTATACATTAATATCATTTGAATATCTGAAAATATAATACAAGGATAAAGATATTCATACTCTTAAACTTTTTATAAAAATTGCAAAGTATGAAAATTCTTACCATCTTTATATTTTATTGTACATAATTGTGCATCACAGACATTTATTCTGTGACAAAATGAAATAGGTTTTAGTTAGGTTCACCATAAACTTTTATTTTCATGTTGTTGTCAATAGCAACTTTATGAGATTAGATTATTTTTTTCATTTTGTATGTTTTGTTCGAATTTATCATGCATCAATTGTACCCTTGGTAATTGTTAGGTTTCTAGAACAGTACACTATACCTATTTGATGTTGGTATTGTAAAAATCATGCTTTGATGTAAATATTTTATGTGTGTTAAAGCACTTTTCATCATATCTTTAATTAAATGAGTCTTCTTGGAAAAATTGGCATAAATTTTGTGCGCACATGTTGAAGACAAATATCTAGGCAGTGATCGAATTCACAGTCACGTGCGTCCAAGAACTAGGTACCTGGTAAAATCTTACCCCTCTAGAAGCGACATTTATGTGTCAATCTTGATACATCATGGTCAGAAAAGTTATCTTGACAATACCAAGACAAAGTTTAAATATGTGCTTATTGTGGTAACAAACAAGGTAGGCAGATGAAGTCTTCAACAATTGGTGTAGCCTAAACTTATGTGAGCGATTTATTGCTATGATGGCCTTCTTGGTTAGTATCTTACAGTAAGTCGAGAGGTCTGTATACCGGTAGTAAATTATTATATGTCATTAACAACTAAAGTGCCATATTGTGTAAGTTTGTATATAGTTGAGATGCATATTGTAATCAATCTAGATGTTGTATTTGTTATAGTATCATGTATACAGGGATCATATTTTCCCGCAACATCAATCGGTCGGGATACAAATGGGGAAAAAGTATCAGAAAATTTATGTCCGAAATCATGAAAAATTACCTTAAAATATATACCATTGATTTTGCCATTCATGTAGGTGGTATAATAAATGTTCAAGTAAAATTCCCTTAGGCATTTTTTTTAAACGGAACGAGTTTTCTCAACTGGTTTTATCATTTGCTATTTTATTGTTGTTTCGTGTGCTGTTTTTATCCGACTTTTTCATAAGTCTATACCGATGTTTTAAATTGTTGTCGACTCGATAAAAGCTTGCAAACATGCACTGAACCAAACAAATGTCTGTGCGTAGGTTGGTTACTGACAATAACACACCAAATAATTAAGAAATAATTCTTGTACATTATAGTTTGTTGTCAAATAACCCACGGCCGATAGTTAAGATGCGTAGGGATTAAATCACGAGAGCGGAACATTTGAAACCACGCATCTAATTTTCCGGTCATGAGTTATTTAACAACAAAGTATAAAGTACACAAATTATTTTGATTCTAGCACGGTTTTACTAAAGATTTATACAATGTATATTATTTTCTTGTGTACTAGTTTATGTGAAGTTCCGCCCATAAAAATAACTTTCGGCTGTTCTGGCGATCAGATCCGCGACTTTCATTCATAATTATATAACCGGATTATTACGCTGGTGGAAAATGTATCGGCATGTTTTGTATAGTTACAGAGCGTGCTTTCAGACGCGTCTTTAAGCATGCGTCTTTAATCAGCTGGTCACAAGTTTTTGATTCTTGGTCTGACATGCAATAAACCGGTCCTGACCGGTTAAGAGACTGCAGCGAATGGTTTATCACACCTAATCGAGATAAGAATGTCATTAGGGTGTGTTAGCATGTACACTGTGTAATCGATTTCATAACATGGGAATTTTAGCAAACAGAATCGGACCGACTGTTTGGGATTTTCAATCGGTCTTTCATGACCCCAAAGGACCGACAAAACCGAAAAAAATATGATCCCTGCATGTATATATTACATTAAACAGTATTGTGAAAAATATTTACTGAATAAAAATACTTATAAAAACATAATAAGCTTTTATATTATAAACATTATTACTTGTAAAGCATATAATGAGAATTTTGCATTTGATAAATCTCTTGGAGATGTAGTAGCAGCATGTAAGTATTTTCATGATGATTCTTAAAGCTAAATATTAACATCCTTGACTCTACAATGGTTCAAAGAGACATTTCATTCAGATTTAAGTTGTTAAGTGTTTCCTGGTACATATTATATAAAATATGAAACAAGTTGAGCGTGTTTTCCTGAAGTTTAAGGGTTTGCATGAGATGACAAAAACAGGATTGGGTAAAATTTTACATTCAATACAATCCCCAGAGTTTAGATATTTACATGTGTATATCAATATCCGTAAGGTAAATGACATCCTACTGGACAAAAACAAATTCAGCTTTTTAGAATTTAAAAGACAGATAAAATCCATTGTCGCTGTCTTTATTCTGATAATAAAATGTAGTTGTAACAATTGATGTCTACTGGAAGTTTGATAAAGGTACGATATTAACTCAACTATTCAGTGCAGTCTGCTACTGTGTCCCATAAAACTCAATGAAGATTGCGGTGAAAAAAATAGAAGTCTGATATTTCATATTTGTTATGTTGCTTTTCTGACATTTATTTTCAAATGTTCAAGTATACATTTTGGCAAATGTTAATGTATTGTTATGGTGTAAGGATGGCAAATTTGTACCTGTATTCACAAACTCTTTCTTTGAATTTGAATGCAAACACATGTTGGTTACTAATGATGCTCATTCATTAAGGACTCTTTCCAATTAAGATGTTGCCTTTAGAATTAGAACATAATTTATTCATAAATAAAGTTCTACAAAATGGTGGATGATCCTTTATTCTTACATTCATGTACATTTATGACAATATATTATAGGTCTAAGAAATAGTGGAAGAATACGGAATACAAATGCACTGGTATGCTTTTCAATAAATAGAAATGCATTTTTAAGTTTCCTTTATTATAATTAAGATGTGATATGTTGTTGTTTGTGCTTTTTGTTCCCTACCGGTTTCACTGGAGGGGACTTATGGTTTGCGCTCTGTGTGTCCGTCAGTCAGTCAGTCTGTGAGTCTGTCACACTTTTCTGGATCCTGCGATAACTTTAAAAGTTCTTTATATTTTTTCATGAAACTTGAAACATGGATAGATGGCAATATGGACATTTCATTTTGTTCCTACGTCAAAAATTCTGGTTGCACTGACAACAAATAGACTAGAAATACTGCTGAAAATGGTGGTTTTCTGGATCCTGCTATGGCAACAAAAACAAAATTCTGACAATGCTGGGATTTCTGACAATGGTGGAGCCAGTAGGGGACCATATTGCTTGACAATAGTCTTGTTGTATATTGAAATAAATTTCTGTAAAAAATACCATGGTTTGATTACTTGCCAAATATTTATACCAGGATGCAGGATCAATTGGGTCAACAGTGATTTACACACGGGCTGGACAAAATGTAAACGCACCGTTGAGAACTTTTATTTTTGCAAATATATCAAGTTATTGAAATAGATTTACAAAAATCTTTAGTGCATAAATGAAAGTTTTTCTTGCATTTTGTGTCAATATCTTCAGTATTAAGAATAAATCATTGAATACGTCTGGAATACATATGAGTGCAGCATAACCGTGAACATGAATGCGTAACAATTTGAATTTTTGGCCACATTCTTATAAAATAAAGTAATATTGAAGTACTTCACATTGCCAAAAGCAGCATAAAAGCTGTCTTTTATGCACTACTTAAATGCTTAAAAGTCTAAAGAAAAATTGTTTTAAAAAGTTATTTGAAGAAAAGAATCACATACTGGTGTGTTTAATTCTGACCCCCCCCCCCCCCAAAAAAAAGTCACGTGATCATGCACCCTGATACTGTTCTGTGTTGGTCAGTTTTTATTCATCTTTCATTTAGTTAAAATACTGCAGAGGACTTACTTAGGAATAATACAATATTAGAAATCTGCAATAAAAATGAACTCAAACTGAGTGCTTACACTGGGAAACGAAATAGAAGTCAGATTGTATAAAAGGCGATTAATATGATTTGACAATACATAAACTATTGTAAATACAACATTTTCATGAAAAGTATCTCGATTTGTATGCCCCCCTTCGAAGAAGAGGCAGTATATTGTTTTGCTCATGTCGGTAGGTCTGTATGTCCACCAGATGGTTTCCGGATGATAACTCAAGAACGCTTAGGCCTAGGATCATGAAACTTCATAGGTAGATTGATCATCACTGGCATATGACCCCTATTGATTTTCAGGTCACTAGGTCAAAGGTCAAGGTCACAGTGACTCAGATAGTAAAATGGTTTCCAGATGATAACTCAATAATTCTTACGCCTAGGATCATGAAACTTAATAGGTACATTGAAAATGACTCGCATATGACCCCTATTGATTTTCAGGTCACTAAGTCAAAGGTCAAGGTCACAGTTTCTCGAAACAGTAAAATGGTTTCCGGATGTTAACTCAAGGCTTAGGCCTAGGATCATGAAACTTCATAGGTAGATTGATCATGACTGGCAGATGACCCTATTGATTTTCAGGTCACGAGGTCAA